>NC_052355.1:50128454-50137499 GCF_009727055.1 Benincasa hispida | reverse complement strand
TTGCCGCTTGACTTTCAATTGCGTTTTAAGACAGCTTACTCAATTAATACAATTTTCTCCAAATATTAATTAGTGCATCCTAGGATAGCCATCAAACACAACAATTACTATTGCCTCTTGTAGATCTTGGCTAGACATTCCATCGAACACATTGAAAGCAACATATTCAACAACGATTGTGACAAAACCAAGCATCTAGGCTATACATGTTTCAAGACATAATCTCTCTCTCTTTGAACCCTAGAATCTAATGCGCATGTTGTCTATTCTATATGGTCGCTATCGAACCCAATAGAAGGAGAGCATGTAGGTTGATTAGGGTTTGGCCAATCCAATCTTAATCAATGATTAGAACGCTCTCTCGACTAGGTTATTGCTAGTTTTCGGCCTTTGTAGAGGCTAGCTTGATCGAGTTGAGCGAGTAGTTGCGAGCACAATCCGATTGTCAATGAACTTTTAGAATTCGATGATAGGAATTGCATTGAATATCTAACTTTAACTAGAAGCAAGATCTTTCCCTACTTGTTTACATTCATCTTTTATCTTTTGATTTCTAGTATTTTTCCAATTTAATCAAACCCCCCATTTTATTGCTTTAATAGTCAATGTTAGTTAAGAAAATATAAGAATTAAAACCTTCCCTGTGGATCGATCTCTTACTTCCACTTTAACTACGAGTTAGTTTGGTTGTTGTTCAAGCTTTATAAATATTGTTTGTTTTAGGTTAGGTAGAACTAACGACACCTACTTAGCATCTGAACAAAATGCACCATTTTCGGGGAAGGCTAAGCCATTTAATCTTTTTCTTAGCTAAATTTGACTAGCAAACCTTAAAACACCAAAAATATTTTCTTTTCTTTGTGTCTACTTCTTTTAATATGACGGAAATGAACATCTATTATGCGCTTCAAGCGATGTATGTGGCCTATCAAAGAGAATAAGAGGTAAGAGAATTTAATGAGCTTAAAAGTGAAATAAATGAACTAACCTCTCTTGTTCGAGTTTTGGTTACTAAACACACATAGGATTCGTGTGGTCCTGAGCTCGAATGCTATGCTCCTTGGGAGATGCCTAACCAAACCCCATTCTCGATTTTGTATCCTTCTACCAATTTAGGTAATTCTTCAGAAAATTTAGTTGATGAACTTTCTAACTACTCTTGTGAGTTTGTGCAAGAACATTCTTATCTTTCTCAAGAACCATCAAGTTTCCAGTAGGTTAGCTTCTATTCCAGACATGAGGTTAGAATCGACTTTCAGAATCTGTGTGACCTGGTTGCCTAGATTACCGATTCAGTTAGGAGAATCGATGAGCCTTGGGAAAATGCATCTTCTAAGAATACAGAGTTAAATAGTGGAGAGATTAACATCGACAATCCAATAGAGCCGCTAGTTCTTTGATATTCCTATCAAGGTAAGACGTTGGATTTAATAATGTGGGAACTTGCTAATAGCTTTTCTGATTGTAAGCTAATAGGTTGTTGTTCGAGCTTTATGAATATTGTTTGTTTTGAGTTAGGTAGAACTAACGACACCTACTTAGCATTAGAAACAGAGACATAGGGCTGTCTCTTATACACATCTAGATGTGTATAAGAGACAGGCATAGCTTAGTTAATCGCATGATTTCAATTCCACTCAATTAACATTAGTTTCGCCACATTCACACATTTATCTAGCATTCATAGCACAAAACTTCGTGTTCGACCGTGGGTCAACTCGAGAAACTTGTTATCTTGTTATGCTTGGCAAGAGAACAAGAAAACTTGTGATTAACGCATGATTGACTACAGTTGAGCGTATAACATAACATCGCATATATATCATAGTGTAGTTCACGATGACACATTTAGAAACCAAAAGTATCTCCCGTTCCAACCTTGAACGTCATTTCACCTCTTCAAGCTGTTAGAAGGAACTGATTCCCTGTAAAGAAGAACAAATGTGGTTAGTGGCTTCTGAATCATGTATCCAGGCATCATGGTCATTTTCCACCAAACGGGTTTTCAAGACTAGTAAATCATATTTACCTTGCTTCTCTTTCTTCTTCTCAGCAAGGTACTTGGGACAATTGTATTTCCAATGACCATTCACATTACAGTGGAAGCATTTTCCCTTGTCAGCCTTAGTTTTGCCCTTGCCTTTCCCAGTAGCAGGAACCTTCCCTTTCCCTCCTTTCTTTTACTGGATTTTTTTAGAACCAGAGGTTGAAGGAACATATTTAGTTCCAGAGGATTAACCCTTATGGAACTTTTACGAATGGGCAACATTTTCCTCTCCTTCTACTAGCCCCTTACCTTTCATAAGGGACTCAAAAGTCTGTAACTCGTTTAGAAAGGTAGTCAGATCATACTATATTTTTTTCATAACTGCATTGCTCCAAAATTGAAGAAAACTCTTCATAAGAGATTCTAAAATAAAGGACACCTGCCCCTGCTTATCGATTACCATACCGTTTATTTCGATGACATTAAACTGGATCATCAGATCAAGAACATGTTCTCTCACTGATTGACTTTCTTTCATGCACACATTGTAAATGCACTTGAGGGCCTTGTTCCGGATCTGAATGGACGATAGTCCAAACATCTTTTAGAAGGACTCCATAATCTGATGTGCAGACATCATGGCCTCATGCTTCTTGGTAAGAACGTTAGACAGACTTCCCAAGATGTAGACTCAAACCTTATCATTGGCCTTCGTTCAAAGGTCATAAGCATCCTTAAACGCTTGGGATGCATTTCGAGCGAGGATTGGAGAACATTCCTCCATCAAGACAAACAGCAAATCATCAATAACCAAAATCGTATTCAGGTTAGATTTTCTTGTCGCATAGTTTTCACCGGTTAATTTATCATTTTTAAGAAAAGATATGAATGTGGAAGACATGCTGAAACATACAACAGTCAATTGACCGTATTAGTTTTATTTGTCATAAACCATTACTTAAGAATCTAATCAATTTAACAAAAACATATGTAATCATAGAACCTTAATTAAACTATTGATTTTCGTTTTTGCAGCGATATTTCAGAAGTTTAGAGCAATGGCCACTGAAGGATGATCAACTACCCCTCCCCTGAATTGAGACAATCTCAGCCAATCACTAACACCAGAATAACTCTTATTCCTATAGTTTTTAGTTACCGTTGTTTCGGTTAAGGATTCATTAAGTAACTTAATTCATCCCGTAAGTGTGACCTCACATTTTCAGATCCCAGAGGTATGCTTCAACAGGCTATCAAAGGGAAAGACAACTATTGAAGATTAACCTAAGAAACCCTATCCATTGTTGGAGTTTACATTGTTCCGACCCTTATGATCAGGCCCTTCGAAAGGATGGTCGCTCTAGGACAATACGCAAGCAGTCCATAGGAATTTCATGGTGCAACCTAATGGAGGAGAACGTAGGATATGTTGACACGCGTCCCTCTCCCACTTACTATGAACACTTTCCCCATTCACCTTGTTATTGATCCATGTAAACACTTTTCAAAGGAAGGTCGCGCCCAGGGGACACGAAGCTCAACATGAATCTTACAGTGTGAACTTTTGGGGATGTGAGAGCTGAAATTTTGATATATCACATATACTGACATCTTCTTACTAAAGTATTCTAATATTTTTAGAATTTTATTATACATAGTAAAAACCTGGCTAATAAATTTATCTAAGTCCTTTTAAATTTGCTCAAAATAACATTTATATTGAATAATTTCACAATACTTGATTTCATTTATTGAACTCTTTTAATAAAATCAATTATTTATTGCATGCTTATAAAAATTTGTCCAATTCACTTTTCAAGTCGGTTCCCAGGTGGAGGTGCTTCATTTCCATCAACTTAAATACCCCCTCCTAGACATAACCTTCCTTAGACAAAGGTCCCTTATGGACAACTATTCTAATCTTTTAATTAAATTTATTTTAATCATATTAAAAAAATTAAAAAGATTAACTTATTCCAAATCCCATTAGAAAAAACATAAGTCTAGCTTGATTAATTTTAAACTATTTAAAATTAATTTGGACATATGTTTGCATGCAACTCTTGATTATAGATTTTAATCTATCTCATAAAACTATAACTCTTATATTTTAATGCTTTATTAAACCTATAAATTTGCATCTAATGACCTCGATTAAATACAATAATTATATTTATCTAAGTAATGTCATGCTCAATGAAAATTCAATTTTCATTTGATAAATATAACACTTATATAAATCATTCATGAAAAATAAGCATTCACATACATCATTCCACTATTTATTATAACAATTTTAATATATAGTATGATGCATGTGAAGGATCCCAAACTGAAGGAAACCTTGAGCGGAAGCAAGATCGTCTCAAATTCCATTTTCCATTGAATGTAAGTTTTTGCAGTATATAAGGAACAAGATATGCATTTACAAAATTACAGCATGCTTTAACAAAAGAAAAAGTTAAGGTTTTCATAAAACCATACCTTTGAAGACTATCTTCAAGAATCCCTCGAACAAAATACGAACACAACCACAAAAGTTTCCTCAGTATTCTCAGGCAGAGAATCCCAGGAGCGGTGGCTTCTGGACTATTTTGGAATGAGGAAATTCAGATTTGAGTAGAAAGGAGGAAGAGTGAAGATTGTTCACCAACAATCCAAAACTTGCAGAACTCTTTCTCCTATCTATTTTTAACATTGCCAATAACACGAACCTCCACTTATTGGTGGAGAGAAAAGAGGAGGAGGAGTTATAACTCCCCTCCCTCATGTTTTAAAAATAAAAAAAATGACATTTAATATATATATATATATATGATAACTAACTTATCATATAATATATATATATTATATCAAATATAACATATAACCTATAGTTTCTTTTCTCTCTTATATGACATTTAATATAAATCATATTTATATTACATTTAAAAATTATGAATCCAATTTATATTAATAATATTTGAATCATATTCAAATATTTATTTCCTCTTAATTAAGCTATAATGTATCAAATACATTATAATAATTCTATCACATATAATTAAAATAACCTAATTATATCCTATATAATTAAATCCCTCTATTAATTTGAAAATTTTAAATTAATCCAAAAACTGATTCTCATTTTATCCTATTGAGCTACCAAGGGAACCTCATGGACCTATAGCTTGAAACTCCAACTGTATGTGAATAATTAATCAAACTCTTTAAATAAATTATTCACCATTCACGAACTATCGGGCACTCCACTAAAGATCGACAGCTGCACTCTTCACACTACAGATATATTTCTGTGTCCATTGGATATAATCAATCAACCGTACAACGACCCTTCACAAATTGCTCGTAAGTACAGCTAGGTAAAGTTACCATTTTTACCCTGTAGTTACATCTAGCTCCTTAAGTACCATAGATCCCTCTAATGAACAATAAATCATAGTCTAACTATGATTAAACTCCTCCCGAGCTAGAAGAAGGTGTGGCGTCACATTGTTCAAGCCCCAGAATCAGCCCTTAAGGGAGCAATTTATCTACTTATCCCAACCTCAGGGAAGGAGTGAATTCTTTCTTGCGTAGTTGTGTTCCCAGCTCCCCAATCAGATAAATCCCCAAAATGGTAGGCTTGTTGAGTCGACAATCTGCCCACTCTCACCTATACAAATCAAAGGACTGCCTATTGAGACTAAATATTTCGTGATCTGGTCTTATACAAACTCCTTTGTATAGAATATCCCCGTTCACATGTCTATACATGAATGATCAGGATTATATCATTTGTAGCACTTTACAATAATTGTAACATCTACAAAGCGGGTCATACTCGTAGTGTCATTAGGATACGGTACCCAATCTTCTCCATCTACTACAGACCATTTAGATTATCACTTCAACATGATCCACCCGTATGTCTCCACATACATGTTTAAGTTACAAGATAACTTTGGATGTTAGTTTATTGGTTTGTGGTTAATGCAACTAAAAAAATGGAATAAAATATCATATATTTTATTAAATAGACAATGAGTTTGAATAAAATATATTATTTTATTAAATAAAAATTGAGTTTTTTCAATATATTTACAAACTATAGAAGCCTACGAGATTTAGGGCATCAACCCCAACAATCTCCCATTTGACCTAAAGCTGGCGGGGATATACAATATAGTCAAAATACAAATAAACTTGGGCATAACACATGCCTAGTACAAATCTCCCACATTCCCTAGTCTAGACCTGACCTGTCCCATAGACCCATACTCTGCAGGTGACCCTCAAACACCTTAGCCATGAGAACCTTTGTAAACGGATCAGCAACGTTGTGCTCCAAAGCTATCTGCGTGACAATCACATCCCCTCAATGCATAATATCTCGAATGAGATGATACTTCCGCTATATATGCTTCCCGTGCTTGTGACTCCTGGGCTCTCAAGAATTAGCCACAGCACCGCTATTATCACAATAAAGTGTGATGGGCTTTGACATGTCTGGAATAACTTTCAGATCAGTCAAGAATTTCCTAAGTCAAACAGCTTCCTTAGCAACTTCACAAGCCGCTACATACTCAGCCTCCATGGTGGAGTCAGCAATGCACCCTTACTTGGCGCTTCTCTATAATACCTGTCTCTTATACACATCTAGATGTGTATAAGAGACAGATACAATACTGCACCCTTACTTGGCGCTTCTCTATAGTACTGCCCTACGTTACGAGTGAACACTGATCCTGATGTGGATTTCCTAGAATTCTTATCAGTCTGAAAATTAGAGTTCATGTATCCCGTAAGGATCACATCCTTAGAACCATACATGAGCATGTAATCCCTCGTTCTCCGTAGATATTTGAGGATATTTTTAACGATGGTCCATGTAGGGGTCCTGGATTAGATTGATATCTACTGACTATCCCCACTGCATAGCAGATGTTAGGTCTCATACATAAGATCACATACATCAAGCTGCCTTCAGTCAATGTATAGGGGATCTGTCTCACCTCCTCAACCTCTTGAGGTGTCTTAAGACACTGTTCCTTAAACAATATCCTTCCATGTTTGAAAGGCAGTACGCCCCTCTTAGAGTTCTGCATCGAATATTTGACAAGCATCTTCCCAATGAGTAGGATATCATCTACATATAACACTAGAAAAACTACTAAACCGTTGATGATTTTCTTGTATAAACAAGGCTCATCAACGTTTTGATCAAAGCTAGAAGATTTGATTGCAGTATCAAATCTTATGTTCCAAGATCGATTAAGCTTGTAAACCTTTTGCTTTTGACCCTGGATTCTGAATCCCTCGGGCTGCTCCATGTAAATGGTCTCCTTAAGATTGCCATTCAAAAAGGCAATCTTAACGTCCATCTACCAATTCTCATAGTCATAATATGAGGTAATGGATAGGAGGATCCGAATAGACTTAAGCATGGCAACAGATGAGAAATTCTCTTCATAGTTAACTCCTTCTACCTGGGTATAACCCTTTGCCACTAATCTAGCCTTGAAGGTTTGCACCTTTCCATCAGCACCCCGTTTCCTCTTGTACATTTACAACCTATAGGTTTAACCCTATTAGGTTGATCTACAAGATCCCATATGGAATTGAAGTGCATAGACTCCATTTCGAGATCCATCGCTTTGATCCATTCATCTTTGTCAATATCCTCCATTGCCATCTTGTAAGACAATGGATCCTCAACTTCACCATCAACTACCATAGCCAGGATTTCTATTAAACCCATATAGTGAACAGGTGGGTTCATAACCCTCCCACTACGTCAAGGTTCCCTCAACATTTAATGACCAACTAGTTGATCCTACTTCAACAACTCTTGTTGACGTACTAGGTTCTTCAACAACTCTTGTTGAAGATTCAATAGTTTCTTTGAAAATTTCATTCAACACAATCTTACTTCCGAGCTTTTTCTCTCTTATGTGGTCTTCTTCAAGAAAAGTAGCATTTATAGATAAAACACTTTTTTTCTTTAGGATCAAAGAAGTAACCACCTCTCATTCCTTTGGGGTAGCCTACAAATAGGCACAATCTTGAATGTGGTTCTAATTTCTTAGGATTAACCTCAAGCATATGTGTTGGGCAACCCTAGATTATGAAATAATGTAAATTAGCTTTACGACCATTCCATAACTCCAAATGTGTTCTAGTAACACTCTTGGAAGGAACACAGTTCAAGATATCGTTGCAGTCTCTACTACATAACCCCAAAACGAGTTAGATAAGAAAGCGTAACTCATCATAGACCGAACAATGTCCAACAGGGTTTGATATCTCCTTTCTGATATACCATTTTGTTGAGGTGTACCAGATGCTAAGATTTGGGATACTATTCCATGTTCTATCAAATAGTTCTAGAATGTTAAATCCATAAACTATCCACCTCGATCAGATCGAAATGTTTTAATCATTCTATTAAATGCATTTTCAACTTCAGCCTTGAATTCTTTGAACTTTTCAAAAGATTCAGACTTATGTTGCATTAAATAAACGTACCTATATCTTGAATAATCATCAGTAAAGGTGATGAAATATTCGTAACCTCCCCTAGCTTTTACATTCATCGGACCACAGATATTTGAATATACTAGCACTAAAAGTTCTTTGGCCCTGTGACCCTTTCCAGTAAAAGGTCTCTTAGTCATCTTGCCTTTAAGGCATGACTCATACACAAGTAAAGAATTTTCTTCTAACTCACTTACAAGTCCATTCTTCACCAACCTCTCAATTCTATTGAGATTAATGTGCCCTAGTCGTAGGTGCCAAAGTTGGACATTTTCTTTAGGAGAAATTTTAAGTCTTTTATGTTGAGTTACAACTGTCTTAAACAATTTTGTGTTATAGAGGGCGTTAGTTGCTAACGGTCTTAACACATAAAGATTGTTTTCTAGTTTTGTAGAAAAAATATCAATACCATTCTTAGAAATAAACACTTTATTAGAAAGAAAGTTGGTATTATATGTACGTTCAAGCAAACACTTTACAGATACAAGGTTCCTTTTTAAATCAAGAACTACATAAACATTTTCTAAAATAAGAAATTTGTT
>NC_052355.1:50121116-50128429 GCF_009727055.1 Benincasa hispida | reverse complement strand
CTCCCACTACACAGCCAAGACGGGTGCCCTGTTCCAACCAGCATCTTTCATCTATACCAGCAACTAGTTGCCGCTAGGAACTAATTCCCTTAATGAAGAACAAAACATGGTTATGGCCTCAAAGTCTATATCCAAGTAGATATCATCATTTCCTCCACTAAGCAAGTTTCTAATACAAGTAATCATATTTACCTTGCGTTTGGCCTTCTTCTTTCTCGCCAAGTATTTTGGGGCAACTCCTCATAATGACGCATCTTGGTTGCAATGGAAATAGATTCTCTTTGCAGCCTTGATGGGTTTTTCAAACTCTGTGGAGCCAGCAACTATAGGTTTAGCTTTTCCTCTTCCATCCCTTCTTCTTCTTCCACTTTTTTTGGGTTGCCAGGGGTTAGAAGGTACAGGAGCTTATTCCAGAGGTTCAAACCTCTTATGAAACTTTCTTAGAAGATGAAACATTTGCTTCCCTTTCTGTCCTTGGTTTTCATCAAGGATTGGAAGGTTTGTAGCTCATTGAGCAAAGTGATCAGGTTGTAGTCAATCTTGTGTTTAAAATGGCCATCTGCTACGGAAATGAAGGAAACTTTCAGGTTAAAGATTTCAATTATGAAAGCTAACCTATTGGCTTCAATCAATGCTCGATCCCATTTCATCTCATGTCACATTGAAGTAAACCATCATGTTTGAAGAACATGTCTCGAACGGCATGCCCATTTTTATCATACGACATTGAAGATGTGTTTCAGGACGTCATGCCTTGAGTTGTGCGCACAGTTTATCCGAACATTCCCCTCAGGGAATTCTCCCCATAATCTCAGTGAGCTGTGAGCAATGGGCTCATGATTCTTTGCCATAGACGTCATTAAGAACTAGTCAAAGATATACGGCTCGAGCCTTTTTTTGTTTGCCCATATCAACGCTATATGGCTTACCAAAAATTTCAAAGAGCATTTGAGACATAGGAATGGGAGGACAATCCTTCATCAGGACAAAACGAAGATCATCGATGAACAGTATTGTGTTGATTGTGTTTTTCCAACTGGTGTAATCCTCTCCCATTAATTTATCTGGAGCAAGTAAATTAAAGTAGCGGTAGCCATGTTAAAGAATCTACTAAAAAAGAACAAACTATTTACATTTAGTCTACTTGCATTAAACCACTTGAAACAACCAATCAGATTTTTAGCAAAATAATCTAGTGTACCCTAAGTTACATCTATTTTGCAATGATGTTTCAGTGAGGCAGGACAAAAGTTACCATAGGGTGATCAAGTGCTCATTCACTAAAATGAGACATTCTCAACCATTAGACAGAAACAACATCTTGTCATTGTAACTAACAGTCAGTATTGTTCGGTCAAGAATTTGTTAACATCCTTAACAATTCTTGTAAGTGTAACCCCTCATTTTAGGTTCTAGAGTTCTGCCCCAAAGAGCCAACCGTAGAGAAAAACTGACTGGGACATGAAACTAAAGCAACTCTATCCATTTCTGGAGATTGAATAAAGCATCATGCAATAATGCTATCTTTTAGGGGGACACCCATGAAGCCACGAGGTGATGCATGAAACTTTATTTAACCTAATGAGAGAGATCGAGGGATGTGTTGTCACACGTTCTGCTCCCACTTACTATAAACACTCTCTCCATTCACCTTGTCATTGACCTACGCAAATGCCACCTGTAGGGGGACACCAATGGTGCCTTGAGGTCGACTGTAGATCTCACGGTGTGAATTTATAGGGAGAAATATATAGAGGATAAAATGAAGTATCATATACCACATTTTCCTCCCACTGAGTGTTTTACCTAGGGTTAATTAACTTAGAAAAAATCCAACTACTGATTTTATCTAAGTGTTTGTTTAATTTGCTCAAAAACTACGTTTATCTTTGATGATTAAATAATTTTGATTGAAGTACCATTAAACTCTTTAATAGACTTTGATCAAATTTGCATGCATGTAACAAATCTATCTAATTCACCTTTCTAAGTAGGTTCTCAGGTAGGGGTGCGACGTTTCCATCAACTTAAGTAGCCCAGCCTAGCCAGAACCCGCTTTAGCCAAAAGGTCGCTTATAGATACATTTGTTACATATTTAATCTTTTGCTAAGAATCAATTTAATCCTATTAAACCGATTAGAAGATTAAACTAAGATTTCTAATCTCATTAGAAATATGATCTTAGGTCTATCTTAATCATGTTTTAAAACATTTTTAAAAAATGATTATAACCTAAGGTGTGCATGTAACTCTTAATTATTGATTTTAGTTCTAATTTCATTTAGTTATAACAATTATAAATAAATGAAACAAGTAAAACATTCATTGCATGCTTGACATACATCAGTTAAACATAACATTTATAAATTACCCTAAGGTAATGTCATGCTTCATGCGATCTTCATTCATTACTAATATATATAATAATTATATAACTAGGTAATGAATCATACTATAGCACATTATCCATACATTCATTCAACCATATATTATAACAATTATAATATAAATGATGCATGAAAATGCTATAAATGCATGCATATATATACTATAACATTTATACTATATGATGCATGAGTATGCTATATAAATTAAATCATGCATATACATATATTATAATACTTATAATATAAAATGATGCATGAATATAAATACATAACCTATGGTGGGTTTTAAAACTATATGACATACAATATGACATATAAGATAAAGCATACATCATATGTATATTTAATACTAACAGTTAATGGACCGGGATAGGATACCTAAAAGGAAACTTAAAAGGCTAGCTATTACATGAAAAAGAGCCATTCGGTATGAAACAGGTGAACCAGGACTTGAACCGCTTGAACCGAACCGCCCTTTAATGAACTCTCTGCAGTGATCGTGTAGAAAACTTGTTGTAAGTGCTGTAGAAATTTGCTACACGATCTTGTAGTAAAAGCTGCACGATCTTGTAGTAAAAGCTACACGATCCTGCAGTGATCCTGCAGTAAATGCTGCACGATCTTGTTGTAAATGTTATCTTCCTCATCGAAGCAGTACTCTGAAATTCATCTTTGAAGCTCCTCGGGAACAGCACAAGCGACTCAAAACAATGAATACAGACTCTATAGCAAAATTATGCCCAAAACAAGGGCCTTTACAAACCAAATTTGTAAATGAAATAAAGCCTTAAAACTAAGTATCATATCCCGAAATCCATCAACAAAACCACATTCATATTGAAACCATTCATCGTATGAACTTTTAATAGAATTCAGAATAAGTAAAACCCACCAACACTATAAAAACGATTTTAAAAAATGGAATTTGGGATAAGTAATCCAAAAACCTGGCTCTGATACCAATTGAAGGGAACCTTGAGTGGAAGCAAGATCGTCCCAAATTCCATTTTCCATTGAATGTAAGTGTTTACAGTATATAATGAACAAGATATGCATTTATAAAATTATAACATGCTTTAACAAAAGAAAAAAACTTAAGGTTTTCAAAAAACCATACCTTTGAAGACTATCTTCAAGAATCCCTCAAACAGAAGACAAACACAACATAAAGGTTTCCTTAGTATTCTTAGGTAGAGAACCCAGGAGTGGTAGGCTTCAACTATTTTGGAATGAGGGTATTCAGATTTGAGTAGAGAGGAGGAAGAGTGTAAATTGTTCACAACAATCCAAAACTTGCAGAACTCTTTCTCTGTTTTTTCACCCCACCTTGCCTCCCTCTCCACTCACATTTTTAAGAAACTAATAACAACGTATGACATAGTACAATAACTATATACAAATACATATAATTATATATAATATTACTTGTTATATCATAATAACATATAACCTATTAGTGCTTCTTCTAACATCTCTTTATCATGATATTTAATTCAATCATATTTATAAAAATTTATATATTGAATTCCACATTCTAATTAAATAATATTTGAAATCATTCAAATATTTATTCCTCGTCACAATAATAGCATTAATGTATCAATACATTATGATAGAATTATATCACACTATAACATAATAACTTTTATATCTCAATATATATTAAATCCCTCTACTAATATCGAAACATTCAAATTAATTTCAAAAAACTGATTACTATATATTTTAATCCTATTGCGAGCTACGAACAAGGGATCCAATGGACCCTTGTAGCTTAGAAGCTCCATGTTACAGAACTATAATCCTTAATCAACACTTTTAATTTAACTTAATCACCTATGTTTAACTTGGTAGCGGCACTCCCTAAAAGACTGATAGCTACACTTCGACCAGGCCACACTATCGTTCAACAAAATAAGTATATTATATTTTTCATCGCGAATATAACCAAACAACAATACGAGACCTCTTCACAAACTTTGCTCGTATAAATACAGCTGAGTGCCAAAATTCTACATATTTTTGGCTTTCTAGTTACCAATCTAACTCACTTAGAACCAGTACCACTAATCCCTCTAACGACATCTCGAAAATATAAAATTCATAGCCTCTATAATAATGACTAACCTCCCTCCCGGGCCAGGTGAGGTTCTATTAACGCCAGATTGGTTGCACAAGACTCCGAAATTAAGCACTTAAAGGAGCAAATTTACGATACTACTTACCACCGACCTCGGGGAAGGAAGTGAATGTCTTTTTGCATGTAGCTGTGTTTTCCAAACTCATCCAATCAAAACGGATACCTTCAAAATGGACATTAGGTTTTGTTTGAGTCGGTTTATCTGGCCCACTCTCACCCATATACTAAAGTCAAAAAACCTGCCCTCATTGCCAGGACGGTTTCAAAACTCAATCAGGTATCTCCATATCGATTCGTTACCTATGATTATCTGCGTGAAATGTAAAGTCTCTATTATGCATATGGTAGTTTAATATAATTGAGACTAAAATTTCTCATGGTCCAGAATTCTAATAACAAATTCGCGTTTTATATGAGCAGATATCTCAGCTCACAATGTCAATATACATGACTATGATCAGGAATATAATCATTTGTAACACTTAGTACAACATTGTATGAACCTAAACACAGTCATTACTCGATAGTCGTTCACCAGGATAGGTACCTATAACCTTAATCAATCTACTTAAAAACCATTTTAGGTCGATATCCCATATCAACATGACTATCCAATATGCTTATCTACACTACCATGTTTACGTTACAAGATAACTTTGGACTTGTTAGTTTATTGGTTTGTGGTATTGAACTTAAAACCTGGAACATTAAAATTCAATATATTTTAATTAAATAGACAAGTGAAGTCATGACAATTAAAATCATCAATATATTTTAATAATAACATACAACAATGAGTTCTCATTCAATAATCTTACACCTATAGCGAGCCTGAACCGACAGATTTTAAAGGCATTCCAACTTAACGCTGGACATTTAGCTCTAGAGTAATAATATACTCAATCACCCTAACCATTACCAGTTATACCACGATGCACAGTGCAGCATGCTAAACTTTACACTCGCAATGAATTCACTAAAACTATAACCTTTTCTATACTTTATTTATGAATGCCATGTCTACCATGTTCATCCTCTAAGGTGAGGTACTTATCTGAATACTACATCTCATCGACATACCAATATAAGCAATATGAATATAATCATTATCTTAAACATCACACCTCCATGCTAATTCATCCAATCATCTCCAGTATATCAGTTTATAATGAGAAGACTCGAATTGCACTCATAACTGATAAATACTTTACAAATGATTCTCTCGGCTAAATCGTCGTCCTTGACGCATGTCCTAGTAAGCACTGGACTTACCAATGACTATACGTGTGTGTGAAAGTGGCAGAAAGAAAAACCGGGCTATTGATGGACTTCACCTAAAAGGTTAAAACACTGCGGTATCGTGCACGCCACTAGTTCTTATTCGCTATCTTCTCTTCGTAAAACTCAACAAAAAAACTCAAACATTTATGTATTCATCATATTTGTTCCATCATTCAGGATTTTAGTCCACAGTGGGGATTTTCTCGTTGGAGTTTTGTCCTCAAACTCCGTGGTTTGTAAACAATAACACACTCTAATTCTGAAATTCGCAATAACGTTGTTATTGCAAATACATATGACATTACTATACTGTCATTTTCACGAAATACAATGCCAATAACCTAACAAAATCCAATTGACTTATCTCATCATGGAGATGACTACTTCGAACACTTCCTGGATTGGCTCTCATGGCGAGAATCCCACTGGGCCTACATGACGGCGCTCACCACTCTAGAAAATTGTTAGAAGATTCAATCAAATTCCTTGACACATCAATGATATGAGCTCAGTCAATCCATAGGAACAAGGAGTTGATCTTGGTGACGCTCACTCGCGCTCACTCGCATCGCAGCCGCGCTACACATTTGGACCATCCCTTCAGAGTGGCTTTCTGTCCTAAACTTTTAAAGTATCGTTGCGAAACTAGATGTCACATGGGGTTCATTTTAAGTTTGCTAAACCGTATTGGATGTTGTGGTTTTCAACGAGAATTTTTTGCCTAAAACCAAGTATGCAGGTCACTGTGTTTGTTTCTTTTTCTAGCGACATAAAATGATTTATTCCATTTAGTTGCCTTAAAATTTGACGATTCAGTTTACATTCGAAAAAGAGTCCGTTATATAAAACATTCGTGAGTAAAACCGATCTACCGAGTTTTCCATTGGTTGAGGGAATGTCCTGCAAGTCCGACCCTGAATTGCACCGCAAAATTTCATAACGCATATGAGTTTGGGATGAAGGCTAACTCGTGCCAACTTCACATTTTGCGCATGCACACCTGATGCTTTGGCCGAAAAGGGTAGAGCAACTATGGTCACATTTGCACGTCAGATCGATGTACTCATTGTATGAAGTCAGTTCTTACTTAGGCACAAAGGGGAAAAAATGGATGACAAAAGAAGAAACCAGTGCTAGTGCGTTTTCCAAGATAACCTTCAAGTTATGAGCAAGAAAGCCAAGTGTTCGCGACCTCTCGGTGAACGTTTATCAAAAGACCATGTGTTCTCTGAAATGGAACTGAGGAGCTGTGTTAAGGTTCTAATAACTTTGATCTACTACTCTTCAAAAGAGAAAGAAATTCGTAAAAAACAGATAAAATGTGGTTTATATTTGTCTTTGGAAGACGGTGGCTTTGATTAGTCGAGAATGATTGATATCTGCCCGGAATACTTAGATTCAAGTCTTAACTATCACGTCAGTTACTTTACATAGTGCCACTCGATCTATCACTCTATGTATACACACGTGCACTACCAAAGTGTCCTCATATCTTCTCTCTCTT
>NC_052355.1:50110446-50118986 GCF_009727055.1 Benincasa hispida | reverse complement strand
ACAAAGTAATGATGGAATTTTAACCATGAATACCCAAGGGAACGTAAAAAAATAGAGTCGCTATATGATTCCAATAATGTTATCTAGGAACTGGTTTTTAGAAGTCAGATCTGTGGTGATGAGGTTGTATAATCGGTTTAAAACCCTATAGGGTGTTTGTTGTTTTAATGTGTTATTTTTTTTCGTCTGTAAGGTGGGCGGATCATAAGAGAAAACGAGGTGTAGATGGAAAGGTGCAGACCTTTTAAGGCTAGAACTCATGGCAAGCGGTTATACCCAAGTTGAGGGAAGGGTGAACTATGAGGAAACTTTCTCACCTGTTGTCGATGTTGAAGTCTATCAGTATACTCATATCCATAGCCAATTTTATGATTATGAGATATGGCCAAATGGACGTCAAGGACTATTCTTTCTTAATGTAATCTTGAGGAGGACCATCTACATGGCTCAACTTGAGGGGTTCATAGTTCCAAAATCAAGAGCAAAGATGTTTGCAAGCTTAATAGGCCCATTTAATGGCTGAAACAAGCATCTAGAGCGTGGAACATTAGATTTTGACAGATGCGATCAAATCGTTTGGCTTTGATCAGAATGTTGATGAGCCTGTGTCTACAAGAAAATCATCAATAAGCTCAGTAGCTTCCTAGTACTGTATGTGGATGATATCCTACTCACTGGGAATGATGTAGGTTTTCTGATTGACATTAAATCGTGGCTAGCGCCCCAGTTCCAATGAAAGATTTAAGAGAAGCGCAGTATGTTCTAGGGATCCAGATCATTCGGGATCGTAAGAACAAAAGGTTGGTTTTATCTCAGCATCGTACATTGATCAATGTTGATAAGGTATAGGATGCAGAATTTCCAATAGGGTTTATTACCCTTCAGGCATGGAATTAATTTTATCTAAGGATCAATATCCTAAGACACCTCAAGTGGTTTGAAGAAATGAGACGGATTCCCTATGCTTCAGTTGTTGGAAGCTTAATGTATGCAATGTATTGTACTAGACCTGACATTTGCTATGCAGTAGGGATTGTCAGTCATTTTTCAGTCCAATCCAGGATTATATTACTGAATAGCAGTCAAAACGAATTCTCAAGGTATATTTGGAGAACGAGAGACTATATCCTCATGTATGAAGATAAGATTTGATCCTTACAAGATACACAGACTCTAACTTTCAGACACTGATAGAAATTATTCTCAGAAATCGACTATCAAGGTCAGTGTTCACTCTGAATGGGAGGGGTTGTAGTTTGGTGAAGCATCAAGCAAGGAATCATCGCAGACTCCACTATGGAAGCCGAATACATAGCCGCTTGTGAAGCTGCTAAGGGGGTTGTTTGCTTAGCAAGTTCCTTACGGATTTGAAAGTTGTTCCAAATATGTCTTTGTCGATCACTCTTTATTGTTGATAACAGCGGGGGCTATGGTAAATTCAAAGGAACCTCAGAGTCATCATAGAGGCAAGCATATTGAACGGAAGTATCATTTGATCAAGGAGATTGTCATCGCGATGATGTGATAGTCACGAAGATCGCGTCGGAGCACAACATTGCTGATCTATTTACAAAGGCTCTCACGGCTAAAGTGTTCAAGGGTCATCTGGAAAGTCTGAGTCTACGGGACATGTGACATCTTATCTAAGGAAAGTGGGAGATGATACTGGGGTATAGAGTACCCTAATGTATTGTATATTATACTTGTTTTTTCATGTACTGTACATTAGTCTCCCGAGGCATTAGAACAATTGGGAGATTTATATGATTTACATTAAGTACCATAAAATAGAAAAAAAACTATGGATTCATTAGATGAAATATAAAACTATAGGTTATAAATATAATATGGTAAGTTGGTTATCATATTTATTTAATATAAATTAATTATGTGATAATTAATTTCTTTTTCTCTAATAATCAATTGAGTGGGAGTTATTGGTGGTTTTATGGTAACCATGGGATAAAAAAGAAAATGGTTTTCCTAAAATTAATAGTTGCCTCATTCAAAAAGAACTCATGGACAAGCTATCAAGTGAAAGAGTTTCACTAAGTGATAGCATTGAGAGACTATAGATCAGCTAAGCGATCGTTTACCTTTAACTATATGATAGTCATTCAGCTGATCGTAGCTAAACGATCCTTTAAGAGTTGACAATACGATCGTTGACCTTTTGATCATAGCTAAACGATCGAGTGGCTAGTCTATGTGATAGGCTGCCATTTACTAAACGATCGAGCACATCGTCAATATGATAGACAACATCTTATCTCCCACTTGCTCGATCATCTACTCAATCTTAGTCCTCTAGTCTTTTCCTCAAGCTAAGATCATACAAAGCCCACAACTCCCGGATTCTTATGCCGAGAATACTAAGGTAATCATTGTGGTGGTGTTCTCACTCATTTCATGGATCGAGTTAGACTCGATTGGGTTTGTGGAGGCTGTATGCATTATTCGTGATGTCCGTTGGCTGTACCGGTCGTTGCGTTCAAGTGTGTTGTTCTTGGACGCTTGTAGATTGATCGAGGGATTAGTGAAGAATGGTTCTTCAAAGGTATGCATCCTCTATCTCTTGTATTATCTTTGAGCATGTTGTAATTTCTATATTTTCATAACCTATTAGTTTCCATTCTTGTACTGTAATTGTTTATGTTCAATTAGATTGGAATTTGGAACGATCCCTTCGCTACTCATGAAAATCCTCATGATTGATTTCCTTCACTATGAACTCCTATTTATTTGGGATTATCTTTAGATTTGTATGGGTGAGGGTTGGCTCAACAACGCCGGCTCAATAAGCCTCCCATTTCAGAGGTAAGACCGGGTAGATAACTGAGGACATAGGGTGCAAGATGGAATTCGCTCCTACCCACTTTTAGGGATAGTAGAGAGGTTGTTCCCTTAAGTGTAGACTCTGGATCTTGAACACAATATATCGAGTGGACACAATGAGGGGAGTGCAACTCTGGGGTTTAGTGGAGTGACCCAATAGTTAACAAATGGAGGTTGATTTGGTGTAAAGAGTTTAGTCAATTAATCTCGGATCGTTAGAGCCCATGATCTATAGGTCCACGAGGTCCCCCTATTAGCTGACAAATGGATTAGCCTTAGAATAGCGTGATAAGATAATTTGAAACGTTCGAATTAGCATTAAGGAAATTATTAATTATATGTGATATAATTACACGTTTAATTTTTGAATTGAACGGAATTGGAGAATCAATTCATATTTAAACATGATTTAAATATTAAATTCATGAATATGGATTTATGATAGTGGAATTGGTGATAAATTAATTTAATATTTAATATTAAGTTAATTAGAATTAATTAAATTGTTTAATTATTTATTTATTATTAATTTTATTGGATAAATTAATTTTGTAAGATTAATAAAATTTCATTGAAAAGAAAATTAATTTTGAAAATAAAAAATTGAAAAAGAAATGGAAAATGTAAAAATCCCAAAAGTGGGATTTTTCCACTTTCAAACCAAGAAGGTTACTCATGGTTCCACTTTAAATTTTAGTCATATTCTTCAAGCATGAGCTAGAACTCATGCAGCAATTGTTCTTGCATGATGATCTTGCAATATATACTGAAGAATCTGAGTGGAATTGGACATGCAAAGGTTGAAATTTTGCTAAAATTTCGAAGTGAAGGAGGGTTTTTCATTCTGTCAAAACCAGAAAACGTCATCTCATCTTTCCCTAAATCCAAGCTTATTTTGAGTCTCACAACTCAATCTAAGGCACCTAGAGAATACTAGGGAAGGTTTTGTGATGGTTCACAAGCAGAAATCAAGGAGATTGCAGTTGGAATTCAAGATTAAAGTGTATCATCAAAGGTTTGTAGTGAAACCCTCTTTTTAGTTTATGAGCATGCCTAATTTAAAGCCAAAATTGATGAATTAGAATGATAATGATCCATTTTTCTTTCGTTACATGTTTCCTAACTCTAACACCGGTAACACCACTTAAAGGAACACTCATCTACTTACCCTTAAGATGGGAAGGAGTGAATCACATCTTGTGTTACTATGTTCCCAGCTCCCCATTCAGTCTTGTCCCCAAAATGGTAGGCATATTGGGTCCGTGGACTAGCCACCCTTACCCATACAAATCAAAGGACAATCCCTCATGAACAAGAGTTTATAATATACTGAGGATTAAGGCTAAGTTGCCTAGTTCATCCTATTGAAATAGGAACCTAACTAGTTAATGGTGTTACATCTAGTGATTACTATTTTGCGGTCTGGTCTTATACAAACTTATTGCATAGGATACCCTCACTCGCATGTCAACTACACGAATGTGTTGGATCATTGCATTTGTTCCAAATACAAAGTGGGTCATATCCATAGTGTTACCAAGATAAGGTACCCAGCCTCATCTCTATACTATAGACCCTTCAAGCTATATCTTATACATTGATCCCTGGATGTCTCCACATACAGTTCAAGACTTAAAAGGCAACCTTGGATGTCAGTTTATTGGATTTAGGGTTATTAAGAAAAAAAATAGACAAAAAACACAAACAATAACATTTATTCAATTAATATTTATAACTCTTTATTGATGACGGTCAATTAATAACATTTACTATCTATGAGTTGTAGGGCATAAAACCCAACACTGTTGGATGCGTTCATTAATATCATAAAATACTTAAATGTTCCCCTATTGGGCTAATAGGTCCACATATATCACAATGAATTCGTTCCAAAAATGAGGTGATTCGGTTCCCACTTTAGTTGGTGATGGTCTAATGATTAATTTCCTTGAGAAAAAGCATCACATGATAATTCATTGGATTGAAGAATCTCCTAACTTTTTAATGGATGTCCATTTGAATTATCAATAATTCTATTCATCATTATAGACCTTGGATGACCTAATTTGTTATGTCAAATAGTAAATATATCTAGATTCATCAACTTCAGGTTCATTGTTGCATATGTTTCAATTACTCATATATGAGTATAATATTATCTAGAAGATAATGCAGAAAACTTTTCCAATATATGTTTGTCATTTGAGACAATAAAGATAATATATAAGATATTCCACATTATTCTTACTATTAGGCTCAATATGATAACCATTGCAACACATATCTTTTAATAGATTCTTTTGATTGACTAGAGAAAATACATGTCAATTGTAAATTTTGTTCCTCTAGGCAAATAATATTCCTTTCCAAATCCTTCAATCAGTTTTATAGAAACTGATATTGTTATTTATTTTGCTCCTGCATTGTCAATTTAGAAAAATATTTTTACTTGATAGTATTGTGTGTATAGTGCACTGTCTGCCAGACATACATCTTCTTGCTCATTTTTTTATCACCAAAACATATGAAAATGATCCAGTTCCTTATTAAAAGAAACTAATTACAATAAGAAAAACAACATTTGAAATATTCAAAATTTAACATTTACTAAGAAAGAAAAAAAACATGAAAATGATAAAGAATCAACAACATTAAATCTATATATTTCAAAGTCAAAAGAAACACTTGATATTCATCAATTGTGTCGATCTTCTCTTCAAGAATTCAAAAAGAAATCTGTCACATCCAACATTTAATATACGAAAGTTAACATTACTAAGAGAGAAAAAAAACATGAAATGGATAAAAAAAAAAAAACAACATTAATCTAGATATTTTCAAAGTTCAAAGGGAAACACTTGAATTTATTTATGTTTCAGATATCTTTAAATTTTCTGGAATTTTCATATAAAGATTGTCATTATCAAGAGATCTATATACAATAACGTTGTGACTACATCTATAAGATGCATGTCCAACTTTCATACGCAGTCAGGCCAATTAAATATCTTAATGTAATTGCATCCACTATCGGAGAATACATCTCCTCATGATCAATGACAGGTCTTTGTGAAAAACCTTGTGCAACTAGTCTTGCTTTATATCTTGTGGCCACATTATTTTCATTTTTTCTCACAAATACCAATTTATATCCCACATGCTTGACTCCTTCTAGTATTTAGACTACTGGTTCAGAAACCTGACATTTTGAAAGTGAGTTTAATTCTATCTCGATTGATTTTTTTTTCACTAAAGCTAATATTTTCTATGTCGGCATTCTTAAATTGATTTTGGTTCAGAATCCTCACTTTCAAATATAATATTAAGAGCAACATTATATTCAAAAATGTTGTCAATAACTACATTAGTTTGGTTCCATCTTTTCCCTATTATGACATAGTTTATTGAAATTTCATTATTATCTTTAGGTATTTCACCTTCTTCACTAGTCATGTCAAGGATTTCATCATGGGTATTTATATCCTTAACCAAGTATTTTTAACTATTGACTAATTTTCTTTTTTAATGATTTTTATCTTTGGAACCCACTGGTCTACCACGCTTTTGGTGTGTTCCAGACTCATTAGTGGCAACTTGCTGTGTTGGGATATCAACTTTTGATGGAACATTTGCAATTGGTATATGTGACTTAGTTACTTTCTTTGCATCATTAAATGTATCTGGTAACTGATTTTCTATATTTTACAAATAAATTATTTTTTGAAGTTCAAACTCACACTGATCTGTATGGGGCTCTAAATGAGACATTTACGGTGCATTCCATGTAATTTATTTTTTCAACTTTTTAATTCCTCCCCCTAATGTTGGAAAAATTGTCTCATTAAAATGACAATCGGTAAATCATGCAGTAAATACATCACCCATCAATATTTAATAATTCATGGGGAATCATATCCAACATATATTCCTAACCTCCTTTGATGATCCATTTTAGTACGTTGTGGTGGAGCAATTAGAACATATATTGCACATCAAAAAATTCTCAGATGGGAAATATTTGGCCCATGGTCATAAGCTAATTGTATTACTGAATACTTATTATTAGTGTCAATGGGGGCAGGGGGGCAAGGGTACATTCCCCATCTCCATTCCTACGAGGAAAATTAATCCCCATCCCCGCCCATATCTCCACGAACTGAAGTCAGAGATGGGGACGGGGATTAAAAATTATATTTATCCTTATTAATCTTANAAGTTACAAGATAACCTTGGATGTTAGTTTATTGGTTTGTGGTTATTGCAACTAAAAAATGGAATTAAATATCATATATTTTATTAAATAGACAGTGAGTATGAATAAATATCATATATTTTATTAAATAAACAATGAGTTTGTTCAATACATTTACAAACTATAGGAGCCTACGAGATTTAAGGCATCAACCCCAACAGCATGGACATGCTTAGGTTAATCATACATCACTAACATAACAGTTATATCACGATGCGTGAGCATGCTAATTTAATCATGAATCTATAAAATATAACCTTTTATATTTATTTATGATGCATGTACATGTTCATCCTAAGGTGGGTAATTTTGAATCTATATGACATACAATATGCAATATGAATTCAAATATTAATTTAAACATCCATCCAATGCATAATTAAATCCAACTCATTCCCTATATAGTTTAATGAGAAGTCGATTGTATACTGATATATTTACAATGATTCTCTCGGCTAAAGTGTTTGAGAATGTCCTAGTAAGACTAGGATTACCATGTATATAACCTAGGGCAAGTGGGAGAAAAACCGGGTATGTGATCCCTAAAGGTAAAACATGGGTATGTGATGCCCTAGTTTATTGTATTTCTCTGTAAAACTCAAAAACTCAACATTATGTATTCATATATTTGTTATCATTGGAGTTTTAGTCCAAGTGGGAGTTTGTTGGGTTTTATGTCCTAAAACTCGTGGTTTGTAAACAATAAACTTATTCTGAAAATTCAATAACGTTGTTATTGAATATATGAATTACTTATTTCATTTTAGAAATAAATCCAATAAACTAAAAAAATCCATGACTATTATATGAGTACTTGAACTTTGGATTGGCTGCTTGGGGCAGAACTCTAGGGCCTAAAATGACGGGTCACACTTAGAAAAATTGTTAAGCAAGTTAATAAATTCTTGACAAATCAATGATGGCTAGTCATCATAGGAACAAGAGTTGTTCTGGTGAGAATGGCTCAATTCAGATGAGGGATAAATTGACCATCCTTCAGTGGCTTTTGTCCTAAACTTTTGAAGCATCGTTGCGAAACTAGATGTCACATGGGGTTCATTTGAGTTTTGCTAAACCGTATTGGATGTTGTGTTTTTCAACGAGTATTTGCTAAAACCAAATGCAGGTCAATGTGTTTGTTCTTTTTCAGCGACATAAATGATTTTCCGTTAGTTGCCTAAAATTTGACCGATTACATACATTGAAAAGAGTCCGTTAAAACATATTTCGTGGTAAACGATCTCGAGTTTTCCATGGTTGAGGAATGTCCTCAAGTCCCGACCCTTGATGCACCGCAAAATGTTCATAATGCATATGATTTGTGGATGAAGGCTAACTCGTTGGCCCAACTTCACATTTTGGCTAGCACACCTGATGCTTTGGCCAAAAGGGTTGAGAACATGGTCATTGCACGTCAGATCATGGACTCATTGCAAGAATTGTTTGAATGTCA
>NC_052355.1:50081246-50109946 GCF_009727055.1 Benincasa hispida | reverse complement strand
AAGGTTATACCGTCTCATTTTCTAAGAGTAAAGTGTTTGTTTTCAAGGATGGTATGGAGATTGGTTTTGGTTCAATGGAAAATAACTTGTATGTACTAAGGCCGTTAGTCATAAAAGCCTTGCTTAATACTGAAATGTTCAGTAGGCGACAACTACTAAAAGACCAAAGGTTTCTCCTAAGGAAAACACCCATCTTTGGCATCTAAGGTTAGGTGACATCAACCTCAATAAGATTGAGAAGTTGGTGAAATGTGGACTTCTAAAGAGTTTAGAAGAAAACTCCTTGCCGGTATGTGAATCATGTCTTGAAGGCAAGATGACCAAACGACCTTTTACTGGAACGTAAGTTTGAAGCTCTTGATAAGTTCAAGGAGTATAAGGCTAAAGTTGAAAACTTGTTAGGTAAGAAGATAAAAACACTACGATCTGACCGTGGTGGAGAGTATATGGACCTCGAATTTCAAAACTATATGATAGAACATGAAATCATGTCCCAACTCTCGGCCACATGTATACCTCAGCAGAATGCTGTATCAGAAAAGAGAAACAGAATGTTACATTTTGAATAACGTTTTGAGGATTTGAAGTGGAGACTGCATGTTACATTTTGAATAACGTTTTGAGGATTTGAAGTGGAGACTGCATGTTACATTTTGAACAACGTTCCCTCGAAAAGTGTTTATGAACCACCTTTTAAGCTATGGAGAGGCCGTAAAGGTAGTTTAAGTCACTTCAAAATTTGAGGATGTCCGGCCCACGTGCTTGTGGCTAACCCAAAGAAGTTGGAACTGCGTTCAAAAGTTTGCCTCTTTGTAGGCTACCCCAGGGAAACGAGGGGTGGATACTTCTATGATCCGAGTGAGAACAAAGTGTTTGTGTCAACAAATACTATCTTCTTGGAAGAAGACCATATAAGGGATCATAAACCATGAAGCAAGCTTGTTTTACATGAGATTTCTAGTGAGACTATTGAAGGTTCAAAAGGGGTGGATACTTCTATGATCCGAGTGAGAACAAAGTGTTTGTGTCAACAAATGCTATCTTCTTGGAAGAAGACCATATAAGGGATCATAAACCATGAAGCAAGCTTGTTTTACATGAGATTTCTAGTGAGACTATTGAAGGTTCAACCAGAGTTGTTGAACAGACTGATAGATCAANTCTTTATTCTTCATTTTTTGAGTCACTCAACATATAAAAATAGTCCATGATTCTTCAGGAGATTCAAATAAGTCTGCGACATCCAAATTTGTCATATGAGATGAATCAAATATATCATTATCCTGGTATGTAAAATTTACTTCTACATTTTTTCCCTTTTCCTTTGTGGAAGCTTGATACAGATCAACTAAATGTTTTGATGTACAACATATATGTGTGGTGAAGGAGAAAATTCAATCTCTTTTGATATGCATTGATGGTCATGCGTTAGACTAAAGAGTATGCAATATACGTTAATTGTGTATGCAATGTCCATGCATTCCTGTCACAAGTTTCTTGCTCTCTCACCAAATATAAGGAGAACGTAAGTTTCTCGGGATGATCCATGATCGAACACAAGGACTTGTAACTAAATGATGCTTGTGAAGTAATGTGTTTGAGGTGGTGAATAAAAATAAAAAAAAAAAAAGAAGTTAATTAATTATGTACTACTCTTACTCCTAGCAAAACAGACTAAGCAATGGAAGTTTGACTATGAGAATTGGTAGAGATGCAGCAACTGTTAACGCATAATAAGATGCATGGAGAAATAGAATTGTGGAAGGGATAAATTCATCGCATCATTAATCTTGGTCGCAAGGGTAATCCCAGCTCATCACATTAACGCATCGCACACCTCTCGGTGGTCAGCCACATGTTTATATCTCTACAACGCATGGTTGCGTTGAGCATAAGATTATTCCTATCTCTAGGAACACTACTTACTTTGCTTAATGAGTTCCGCTACTTACCCTCTCAGGCAATTGGCTATAGCTACTCAACTCATAGACAAGCATTATGATAGCCTCGTACTAAGCAAAGAGGATTGACTCACTATACTTCTGCAAGGCACACCTCCTGGTGGTTTGCTACATGCGTCATATCTCTATGTTGCATGATTAAGTATGCGATAACTCTTGCAATCTACACTTAACTCATTCCAATGAAAGTAAAAGATGAATAAGAAGAAGATGATGATAAACATGGTATTGAAGGAACTAAGAGATGCATTGATTATAAAATGTATTAACGTCTTAAGCCAAAATGTAATATAATACAAAGATAATTAAGAAGAAAGGTGGAGGGCTAGATGTAGGCAGTCTCTTACTTCCATCAGATGTTCGTCAAGGCTGCCGGTGGTACCATGATGGGTGGTGGAATAGTCTCTCTCGAGCTCTATCTCCGGCGAAGCTCCGTTCGTCACTCGGAAGGGGTTCTGGGAATGAAGAACTCTAAAAAAGAATGTCTTGCTCACGCTCTCATCTGCGATCACAAGAATCTACCTAAGACAGAGACTGGATGCTTTGAATTTGGGCTCTAAGACTCTATTTATAGAGCTCAAACGCCTGACAGCATTGGTAACCCACTCTGAATCACTACTATTTCTAACGCGGTAGGTGGAATGTCAACATCATCTTATCTCCTTGATACTCCCAAGGTATGCGTTTATGATTGTTTCTTCTGGAGTATCAACGCATTCCACCCACCTTGCGATCAACCTTCTATCATGGTTACCATTCTGTAGTTGTAGCATTCCATGCGACGAACTAGTCTTCATGAAGATCAATGCATGCGATCAACTTTGTGATGGTCTAGGATCAACGCATGCGATCGATTCCTGTAATAGCTACAAAAATAGATATTTTGACGTACAATAACGCATGATATAGAGTTAGTGGGGATTTTCAGTATTGATCGACGCAAGCTCACTTTTCCACATGAATTCTTATCAATATCAACGCATATTCTACTTATCAACCCTCATAATTCTAAGTAAAAGGCTACAATAGTTTGATTTCTACAAGCTATCAACGTGTTAAATATCTAGTCATACCACATCAAAAGCATTTATGTTCAATATTTTTTGAATTCTTAT
Source organism: Benincasa hispida (assembly GCF_009727055.1). Taxonomy (NCBI): domain Eukaryota; kingdom Viridiplantae; phylum Streptophyta; class Magnoliopsida; order Cucurbitales; family Cucurbitaceae; genus Benincasa; species Benincasa hispida. Next base: position 50,106,870 of record NC_052355.1, on the reverse strand, counting down.
CCTATGGAGATTTTCCTTTATGATCATCATTTTGAGGGGTTCTTTTGAAATTTGGATGATTAGAATGACCATCACGAAAATAATAATTATTTCTTCCTCTACCATGGTTACGACCTTGACCACGATCATGACATCAACCTCGATTATTAAAGTTCACAGCATTCACTTCAGGGAATGGTGTTATTCCAGTTGGTCTAGATTCGTGGTTCTTCATCAATAACTCTTTATTTTGTTCGACAATGAGAAGACATGAAATTAGTTCAGAGTACTGTTTAAAACCTTTCTCTCAATATTGCTGCTACAAAAGCATATTCAAGACATGAAATGTAAAAAATGACTTCTCCAACGTATCCACATCAGTAATTTTCTCTTCACAAATAACAACAATTTTGAACTGGTTTTAAGTAATGTAGAGTTGTAATCACTTACTAATTTGAAATATTGGAGCCTCAAATGTATCCATTTATAACGAGCTTTAGGAAGAAAAACTATCTTCTAGTGATCATATCTTTCTTTCAAATTCTTCCACAAGATACGAGGATTTTTTACTGTTAGATATTCCATTTTCAGTCCCTCTAGAGATGATGACAAAGGAAGATCATGGCTTTTGTCTTTTCCTGACTGGATGTCGTATTATCTTCTTTAATTTCCCCTCCCCAAGGTTCATTGTATCCAGGTTTATTTCGGCATCAAGCACCAACGAAAAATAATTATTACCATTAATATCAATAACGGTGAATTCTAGTTTTGTAAGATTTTTCATGATAACATTATTACAAAACATTATATTTATATTAGAAATTTAAAACATGCAAAACAACATCTAATTTATTAATTGTAGTGAAGATGGGAGAAACGACATACCTTTAGGGCCTACTGTTAGCGTGAGAAATGATAGGAGCTCGTGCCGATAATGTGTTGTAAAATTGAAGAGCACAAAGAGAACCTAGATATGGAGAAAATATAATATAATAATAAATAACTAAAATAAATTATCAAAATATAAGAAATTATTTAAATATAAAATATGGAAAATGGGAAATTGAAATGGATTATTGCAAGTAGGATGTGGCACACTTGGATTCTAAGCATGGATTGTTGTGTGACATATGGTAACACATAAGGTAATGAAGAAGTGACACTTGATATTTAGACACTAACTATGGACATCTAATTTACACATATTTTATGATATTTATAATAGTCAATTATTTTTTTAAGAGTCTTTCTTTATTCACTTTGGCTGCCATGTAAAATATATCCTTTTTTTTTCAAGAAAATAATGTAAAATATAATCAACGTCAATGGTAGATCATCCGTCATGGAAAAAATCTAGTTGGTATGGAAGGAGTCGCTCTCCATGTGTGACATGTGTCACCGTCATATTTTTTTATATTACATTTTTATAAGTTCCACTAATACATTTAAACAACAATCGCTTGTTTTTTTCAAACTAATAACTTTCTCTCTCCATTTTAATTTACGTCCATTTATTCCCTTTTACCTTTCTCATATTTGATTTCTAACTCTTCACATTGTTCTTTAATTTTTTTTTCACTACTCATTCCAACTATAGTCCAATAGCATTTTTATTTTCAGATAAAACTACATTATATTATCATTTTAATATTCCGTATTGTCAAATTAGTTTATATTTGTTATTGATGTTTGAATATTGGATATAGATAGGTATTCTATCCAGATTGAATTCTCAACCACCAACTCTAAATTATAACGGCACGCAATTCACTCTAGCAAATACAACTCCAAACTCAAATGATTTTGGTTTGTAGAGATATGATGTGAGAGTAGAATTTCAACTATGATTTCGATTTTGCTTATTGTCTTCTCTTGATATGAATTTATTATTTCTATATTAAAGTCTTTTTTTAATAAATTGTTGAATTAGTTTGTGAAAAAAAAATTATTATTCAAATATAAAGTTATAAATAAAATATATCATAATGGATTATCGTAACATAAATATAATAATTAATTGAAATTGTTCTTGTTGTTTTATTTTAAAAGTACCTAAAATAAATTTAAAGAATAGTAAAAAAAAAAACAAATAAAACTAGGAATGGAGATGAGAAGTAGAGATGTTCATGGGACAGGGTGGGGTCAAGGATGTCATTCCCTGCCCCCATCCCCGTTCCTCATTTTATTCCCCATCCCCGTGAAATTCTTCGAAGGGTCGGACATGGGGATTTCCCACGAAAAATTCGTGAGGATCGGGTTCCCCATGGGGAATTTTTTCGTTACTTTTTTTTAAAAAAAAAAACTAATTAATTTAAATCATTAATGTAGGCAAATTTTAATTAAATAATTAACTCTATCATTAAATTGTTTACCAGGGTTAGTTTTACATGACAATTTGAATTAAAAATAAATTACTCAAATTTTGGCCTAAAAAACCTAAACTTTTTTAGTAGAAAAAAATAAATATAAATCAAATTATTCACATATATAATCTAAATTTAAACATTCAATTTAAATATATTCTTATTTTGACCAATAAACAATCAAACTTAGAATTTAAACGTAATAATTATATAATAATAATAATAATAACATAACATTAAATAATTATACTAAATAAATAAATAGAGACTAACCAAGGTAAGGACGGGGAACACCGGCAGAGATGATCCCGTCCCTATTTAGCTCACAAGGAATTTTTTCTCTCACTCCCTCTTCCTTTTTCCACCTAATCGAAATGACGGGTCGCACCCCGTGAGGAAATTGAGGAAAGTGAATTTACTTTGAAAATAAAAGTTAAAAATAAGGGGTGAGTAGTGAAAAAATAAAAGAAAAATAAAAATAAAAGGGATTCTGAAGACTTAGAAATCAAATATGAAAAATGTAAAATAGAATAAATTAAAGTTACATATAAAAAACAATATAAATTAAAGATGGAGAGAGCTTTGTTAGTTGAAAATAAAAAGGAACAATGGTTGTTTAAGAGTATTAGTAGTGTCCGGTAAAAAATTAATATAAAAAAATATGATAGTGATGCATCACACAGAGAAGTGGAGATATGGACTCCTTACATATTACATCCATCAGATGGTGAATTTTCGAACCAATTTAAAATTTTCCTTGATAACTAATATAACTAATAAGAATTAAGAACACAAATAATATATCTGCCACACAAAAATAATAATAAAATCAAAATCAAAAAATAAATCAAAAAATTTAAAATTCAAAAATCAAAAAATAAAAAACAAGAGAATACTGTATGTAAAAAGGTGACAAACAAATTATTTAGATTTTATTTGGTAACCATTTCATTTTTTGTTTTTAGTTTTTTAAAATTAAATCTATTACATCTATATTTTTTTATGATAATTTGCATCTTTATTAAATTTGGTTGAATTATTAACCACATTTCAAAAACAAAAATAACTTTTTGAAGGCTATTTTTTTTTTAGTTCTCAAAATTTGGGTTTTTAAACTATTGGTGAAAAATAGATAGAGAAGAATTTTGAAGATTGAGGTAATTGTCTGTAGGCTTAATTTTAAAAAACAAAAACAAAAAACAAATAGTTACTAAACAGACACAATAGAATATTTTGTTTAAACCAATTCAGGTTATTAATGACCTGTTTGGTAAAGAATTTGAAAACAAAAATTTAAAACTAGTGGATCAAATGAAAACATAATTGTATTCGATATATATTTGATAGCATAATTCAAAAATTGAATTCTAATTTAAATAATTACAAACTAGTTGTAACCATCCATTAAATATTAGTTGACAATAAATTATTATTATTTTATTTATGAACATGTTTTTATGTTAAAACAATTGTATAACTTTTATTTTGTAATATTATATAATTTATAAGATAAATTGAAAATTTTGCCCTTATAATTTGGAGGAAGTTAAAATTTAGGTCTAATTATTTATAATTAGAATTTACCCCCTATAGTTTGATAAAAGCTTATAGTCCCTATTATAGGTATTATTTAAGAGAATTTAACCAACTACAGAGACTATATATGAAGTTACATTAAACCATAACTAATTTCTAAAATTTAAAACCATATGAAATAACTTTTAACTTCATCCAAACAATAGGGACCAAATTTAAAATGTAACCTAATTACATTACATAATACATATTCTATTTTTTAAAAAAAAAAATTAATTAAATTTATAACATGACATACTTATTTCAAAATGTTTTTATTTTTATTTAATATAATCCTACATTCAAATTCTGAATACAATGAAAATATAAAAATGTTATTTTCGAAAGTTACCCTATTTGGATCATAGAATCCAAAAACAATTTCCAAAAACAAATTTCAAATTGTCTGCCAAATATATTGGCTGAATTCGATAAATCTAGAAACATAAATCAGAATCCAAATTGTGAACCAAACAAGTCTTACGCATTTCAAATGTGATCAATCATAAAACAACAAACAAGAAAATAAACTTTTTTTTTTTCAAAAAAACTTTACCTGAGCTGAACGCCAAAAAAAACATGCAATTCAGCTCAATCTAAAATTCACTGAAATGCTGATGATTCTATAGGGTTGACTCCTCAACGCCCGTCTCTACATGAGAAAGCTAAATTTGGACCAATTGCTACTTTTAGAAAACCTGGCCCCCAATGAAAGAATTGAAGTAATGAACCACATTTCGTACAAATTATACAGAAAATGATCATATTTTACACCACCAATGTACACCCCTACAAAAGCCTGCAAAGCATGGAACCGAACTGAACCGAACTGAGGTGCACGTTCAAGGGGTAATGGGAAAGCATCTGATCCAACATAAGTCAGGGACTATACTACCCAAAGGCCAACGCTCAAGGATCTTTGCATCAGTACATTCCTTTGAAAACAGGATTTGTGCGGCATATGCTTGCACCATACTCCTCATATTCTGCTTTTGTATGACAAGCCTGCATCCAAAGAAAACAAAACAAGTTTGTTGATTAGGTGAACTCAGCTATTATAGCGCGGGGTCAGGCTACATTTGGCAGATTGTTCGTAGGAGACATTATGCAAGTACCAGATAGTAGCTGAATTGTCGATAGGCTCTCCAAGCACATTGAAAATGAAAATTTATCGATAACAAGTCACTCCGCAAACACTTGGGGCGCTCTCATGTCAAAGAACAACCATTTCCAAAAGACAGCTCAAATGTACAGTCATTAAGAGAGGTGCAAAACCTTAGCAGATTCATTTCTCCCTCTATTAGAAATGATCGAACGTACCCTTCCCCAACCCACCAGACAAGAAAAACACCTAACAGGTACCATGGTTGATATCCTGCCCGAAAAGGATTGTACTGCCATATGAGAAAAGATATAGCATACGTACCGCAAAAAACTCAGGAGTTGATGCAAGAACGGAGCCTCCAAACCAGACGGCAAATCTCTGGATAGGATGGCTAACAACATTGACCTCCACTGGATGTGACTAAAAAAAGGCAAGAAAATTATAAATTAATTATTAAGTAACTTTTCCAGCAGTAAAAAAAAATATACAATAACCTAACCAGTTTCTTGTTTAAAAAGAGGGGAACAAAAAGGTCATACAACAATTCTCACTTTTATTTCTCCTCCTAATCTAGCTTCAGAAGCAAGGATCCGGGCATCCACGATCTTCTTCAAGTCTCTTTGTAACCTCCTATGGAAGTCCTTGAACATTGTTGAACCTCCAGATAGTACTATATTCTAAGGTAAGCAACAAATCTATTCAATAAGAGAAGTAGGCTTTTGTAAAGAAGAAGAAAACGGAAAACTGTACATGAAGTAAATCTGATAATTAAAGAATGGAATAAAACAGGGCGTATCTTCAAAAAAAAGTAACTACATCTGGAACCTGAGTAAAATGTAAAATGTAAAATGCACATAAACAAGGTAAGAGACATTCAATACATTTCCTAAGCTGAAATAACTATCAACTTCAGTTTGATCGTTTCATCATAATCAGGCTTGAAAGTTTTTTTCAAGACTACTTCACCTTGTACAACGCTCTTCTGGTATCAATTGGGGCAGACTGAATACACCTGTCTATTACAGCAGGCAAAGGGGTGGTAAACTCGCTGCTATAAATTTCAGGATTGAAGAACACCTGTAGATCAACATTGCCAAAACAGTTCAGCACTACGGTGACAATAATTACAATTGCAAAGTGAACAACAGAATTAAAATAATTCTCTAATCATCATAGCCTAACTCAAGCATGCAATTCAGAAAAAACCAAACCTCAGGACCAAGAAATCGTTCATAGCCAATATCACAGGAATATGGTGCGCCAGTCTTGGGTTTAATACCCTTCCAGTGCTTTAGATACTTGCCTGGCTCTTTATCATGTTTATTGAACTCCTGAAATCAACAATTCACAAACTACCTCCTCAAATCATCTGTGCAGAGAATCAACGACAAGGTAACCAAAACTATAACAGAAATAAAGAATAGGTTGACAAACATGTTATCTACTTTCAACCAAGTTTTGATTGAAATAAATCTTAAAAGTGTGCTGTCTTGATTTCTGTCTACCAACCAAGACTTATCAAATAAGTATAGTAAAGTTCCAACCTTGACAATGTCAGAACAGGTATAGCAATACATTTCCTTCACTTTTCGGGCTACTTCAAAAGAGTCCTCAGGTGGTACATTTTCTCCTCTTTCCTAAATGAAACATTGGTAAATTGCAAGAGTTTGTGAACTCATCAATAGGCAACAGCTCATTTTATAAATTAGCATGAATGAAAAAAAATCTCAAAACATTCTTATATCCTCGATCTAAGTAACTTCTGATATCAAGATATCCAGTACAACAAAGATGTGAAACTCAAAGTACACAAATATTGAACTTCAAGAACAATATTCTTTTGAAAAATATTACAACACATGATGTGTTAACCTACAAACTCTTAGAGGAATCAAAATGACCTAACCATTGAGCTATGCTCATGTTAGCAACTTCAAAAACAATATTGCACAACATATATTAAAAAATGAAGCAGAACATCACAGAACAATGCCTATTATCCCCATTTTTTACCCAGAAAGTTCTATCTATATAGGCCACTACTTAATTATATCCAGAGACAGGGCCACTTGATGAAGTTTCTTAGTAAGGAAGAACAAACTAACCAAGGAAACTTGGCAGCCATGGATATTGGAGCATCAATACCACTCCCAAAAAAATTCTTATCAGAATCTCCAACATGGATGTCAAACAAGAAAAGAAGCACACATAAATAGTGTAGGATAACTAGTAAACAGAAAAAATCATGGATAAGGATCAAATGATGAAAAGCTTAACGAAAGATAATTCTCCCAAATATTTCCATATTCCTAAAATTTTCCAGTAATAAATAGCTGGACAATGATAAATAGATAAGATATTAGCAATTGACATGGACAGGATTTGACCACAAGCATTGTATTAGACCCTCCAAACAACCAAAGTATAATTCTTCAACCAGGAGAAGAAGAGCCCTAGAGAGAGACAACCTACCTTCATGAGCTGCTGGACAAAGAGAGTCACGTCTTTGCCAGCGATGGGAACTGACTTAATGCTGCTTCCAATGACGTATCCATCTGCAACAGGCACAACATGAGTAGCTCCATCTCCAACGTCCACTACAACCCCTGTCATCTCACACTAAGACAAGCTACTTGTCAATTCATGACCCAAAGATTAACATAAATTCATTATCGAGAAATAGACAGACACGTTAAATAATATCCGCGATGAGTAAAAATGATGACACAATCAAACCGATTTCTTTTAAAGACATGACAACAGAAACAAATACATAAAAACAATGGATCTTCAAACACATGTTGAGTGATTTGGGAATGGTAGTAAAAGTATGTGCATGTGTGCCATGTTGACAAGGGCAAAAGCAAGAAGAAGTGCATGTTTGGGACTAATTTTGGAATAGTTAAAATCACCCTGTAATGTTCAAAATCACTCCAAAGAATCTGTTAATCACTTAAAATTAATTTAATATTTAATCTTACACTTTAAAATGCAATTTTCACATCATAAAGGGGTTTTGGATGATTAAATTATGTTTCAAAGTGATTTTCAAATTAACATAAGTGATTTTGACCAATTTAGAAACACTCCCAAACATGACCAAAATACAAGTCCACGCTAAAAGAAGATAAATGGATGCTATCTTTTATTTTAGTCCATTGCCATTATTATCATCCACATGTTTGATGAACTCTAAAACCTTACAGGGAAAGCCTCCAAGGACAAGCAACTGCTTCCTGGAGTTTTCCTTTTTCTTTTTTCTAAACTTAAAAGCTGCATAAATTGTGCTTATAATCTCATAAATGAAGAACTATATTTCCCAGTGCTATGAAATTGCGTCCAAAAAGATTTAGAAATGGCTTCAAATAACACACCAACCTTAGATGTAGTATAACCAGCGGCAAGAGCAAGCACGGAATTGACAGCAATATAAAGCCCTGGAACATTGAATGTCTCGAACATTATTTCACCCGTATACTCTCGGCTCTCGGGCGCCGTAAGGGGACTCTCGGTCAAAAGAAAATAATGATCCTCCGGATCACACCGCAAATAATTGAATATACACTGCTGCCAGAACCGCTCCATGGCATCCCAATTGTAAACCTGACCATTTCGAATTGGATAGCTAAGATTATAAGTACTACTAGATCTCGACTTCGCAAGCGCTTCATCTCCAATGAAGAAATCAAGATCTGCCATTACACCAGCATTATGCTGCGCAAGCCAATTTGCTTTTGACGAGTTTCTCGACTGGTTTAAGAACGATTCATTAACTGCAACTACACTAGGAACAATAAAACACGGCTCTACATTGCCGGCAAACCCCATTTTAGTATATCTGAAACAACAAAAACAAAAAGTCAGAGAAAGCAAGCATTAACCAAAGAGGCAGTAGTCAACAAACACCGACAAAAATGAAATTGAGAATCGAAATTCAAATTGGGTATTCCGTAGAACGGTAAAGGGTACCCGGTTCCATTGTCTATTACTACAGCGGGACGAGAAGCAGCGGGGTCCATGCGGGAAAAGGGAGAATATGACGAGGGTCGTTGTTGTTGAGGATGATATCGAGATTCTGGTTATGGGAGTGGACCTGCAACTGAGATCCGGAATAAGGTTGAAGACAGAGGATCATGGTCATCAAAGGCGCTCGGAAAAGCGCGGAAGAGAGGAAGAAGAAGAAGAAGAGGTGGAGGTTGAAGGAGCAGTTGCAGACTTGGATCGCAAGCGAAAGGAGCGACTCAACGCACAGCTTGATAGCTTGTAATGGATAAAAGCAACAGCCATTTTCAATTGTAATCTGACTAAGGGGAATTAAGGAATGAAGAAACTGGAAGAAACTTCATGATCATCATCTGTATGTATGTATGAATTTTTGCGATGCTTTTCTTCGCAATCAAACAAAACTCAATCACTTGGCCGACCTCTCTGTGGGTTTCTTCGGGGTTGGGGCCTTTGCTTTTTTGGAGCGGACGATTTTGTCAGAAAGGCAGGTATATATGCCATCCCTTCATTTTCCACCCTTGGATTTTCACCACCCATGGACCTTCCGAGCCGTCCGATCTCATTCTTCTACTTCCTGGGCCCACCCAAAGTCAATACTCCGAGATCCACCGGCCCAATCCCCCTCCTTCAGTACACGATAGGATTCCGATCCTTTTTATTTTTTTAATTTTTTTTAAAATTTGAAAAATGTTTGGTAAAAATTTCATGATTAAATTATAAAAAAATATTCTTAAACTTTTTCGTTTGTTTCCAAAATATATCATACTAAGTATATTAATAATATCTTTCAAGATAGTGATCCACAAAGAAAATTTAGATCAACAGATTATTTGAGATCATCATCAAGTAGTTCTAACTCAAATTATAAAGATTTTTTTATTTCAATCATAGTTTTGAAACCACCATAAATTTAAGAGTAATATCGTAGCTTTTAAAAGGAAAATTTGGGCTCATAATGCCAAATGACCCCATTTTTAAAAAAATGTCAATCGACCCTCCGCTAACATCATTATAACAGGAATTGCTCCTCATGAAATTGGTCTCGCTCCCGCTGTCTCTCTTCCATCATGGTGTGATTGTTTGTCGGTGTACGAATGATTTGACAATTTTCACGAAATCATCTGTTTAAAATATTAAATCGTTAACACGCTAAACATATAATGGTGAATTCTTTAAAATCTAAACTTCATTCGAACTATGATTTTGTTGAACGGAGATTTATTGAACGAGGTTTTCCTGAACAAAGTTTTTCAGAACCAAACGGAATTTTTAGAACGGGTTTTGCATAAGGAACGAACTTTTCTAGAATGTGGTTTCATTGGTGTTTGTTGGAATGTGGTCTCAAAAAAGGTATGAAAATAGCATAACGAAAGCGACAACGATTATTACCAAGGGTTTAAGGTTTTGAGAGAAAGAGCAAGAGAGAGCGACAACAAGAACGCTCGATAGCGCGAGAGCGGGAAGGAGCGACAATGAGAGTCACAAGAGCAAGAGCAAAAGAGAGTAACAATGAGAGAGATCCACGTGTATTAGACGATATTCATCTGCTTGTACAACTTAATGAAAAATGTTCTCTTGCTTTGTAGGATGACAGAAAAGTGTCTACTAATTCGATGCGAAAGTGATTGGGATGAGAACCAAAATTTATATATTGGAGGCGAGTTAACAGGAATTATTGTGTCTATTACATTAAAGTACAAAGAACTTAAGGCCACATTTATAGGGTTACAAATGTAAGTTCTTCAGAGTTTGATGTTATCATGAGAGCTAAATATAAGCTTGACTATGAAGACCTTCCATAGTACATATGGAACGATGGTGATGTTCGCTTCCTTCTTTTTCGGAAAGATCTTTGTAGAGTTCAACTATTTGTAATGCTAAAATCGAACCATGATGGAAATGTAAATATGAGTTATGATGATACGGGGGTAGACAAACAATACGAAGAAGCATATGAGCTTAATCGAGAAGAGAATGATATTTCATTGTCTACGAACATGTAGCCATCAACATTATCAATAGACAATGACGACACTATCCATGGAACTTGAAAAGAGAAACTCAATGTAACAGACTTGTGCTTGGTGATAACTTGTAGAAATACAAGTTATTTATACTGTCTTATCTAGATATTGCGGCCAAAAGAGAATAAATATGTGCCAATTGTATGAAAATTAGCTTCGAAATACAATAATTATAAATTATCGCAATTACACCCACTAATATTTTTAAGATGGAAGAAAATGAGGTTTTAATCTGTTTTGCAGGAAACCGAGTCACCGCTTACGCTCAAGGCTAAAAAAGAACTAATCAACGCATCTCTGTCACAATGGGCCCGTCAATCAACAATGAAGAGACGATTAACGCAATGATGGCGTAATGCGACGGTCGATCCAAAGCTAACTTTCAACCGCATGTGGTAATAAAAACAACACCGCATGCGAACTCACAATCGAAAGATATAGCTGAGCAACGCAAAAGCGGAGGATTGAGACACGTGTACAACTAACGATTGTGCAGAATTGACAGTCTAATTGCATAACAGAAGGAATAATATCCTTCCATCTTCAGAATTTTCATAACAAGTGGGGACCACAAGGTCGGAATCAAAGATCCTCACCTATAAATACCCCATAAATTTCAGAAAAAAATATGCTATTGGATATGGGGCTAATTTCTACTAAAGTGTTGAGAGGAAAGGCTGAGTTGAGTGCATAACTGAAGAAATCCGGGAAGAAGACAAGATAAGGCCGAGAGGTGAGTCTCAGTTCTATTCTGCCAAATACCCGCCGAGAAGCTCTGTGTTGAAAACCCTGCTACCAGTTGAATAAGCTTGAGAGGGAAGCTCATCCATCCATATGATCCATCCAATCCGGAAAGCAGATCTCCACCCGAATCAGTGCCAAGATGTTGGCGCTTGTTTGTATCTGTTCTATCTCTTTTCCTCATTGTATCTCACCTTCTTTATCTCTTCATTCATACCATGTATCAAACGCTTAATAGATATATTAAATGTTTCGATTGCTTCATATCCCATTTTCTCTCTACTTCCGTTCCTCTGTTAATCACTTTCCCCATGATGTCTTCCTAATCCCTGGTAGTTAATATGAATTAAATGAGTACTTAACTTGTGTTAAAGAGGTAAACGCGTTTAGCCTAAGACATGCTAGACGACATCTTCACCTGTGAGAGCAGAAGTAAATATGCCATTCTAATCTATCGAGAGAAGGTTAGAAGAATGTGTTAACTAAAGCGAGTAGTACTTCCAGACATGGAAGCAACCTTGCATTCAGTATGTTCGTCTCTGTTTCACCAAACATGTGAGAGCACGGCCGATCACTGAAAGGTGTACGCACAAGAAGAAAAACGGAACTGAACTTATAGCTTCAACGCAATTAAGAAACTTGCGCTGTTTATATTAGTTATCTTTGTCTTTCTGGTTGTACATAAGACTTGTCGTCGCATTCTATGTTATTGCATAACCTTCAAGCCAACTTGGACCCCAGCATTTTGTATCATGAAGTCTGTATCTTGTATATCTAGTTTAGGTTTACTGTACTTTATTTATTATCGCATTTGTTTATGTTTCCTTTTACTTTCCACACTTTTATATACTTGTACAAAACACTCTTTAAAGATTGAAAAACCTAGTCGCATATATCACAAAACATACCATGGAATACTACAAGAATATTCATAAAACCTCAAAAAGTCCCTGTGTTCGACCTCAGATCACACGAGAAACTTGCGGTGGAATTACACTTGGTTCCAACGTAAGGAAACTTGTGACAACGCATGGAATACTACAAGAATATTCATAATTAACGCATATCTAGAAGTAATATCGCATCATTTCGAGCATAGCATAACATATCTTTTAGCATCAATTCTAGCAAGTCAATACTGGTAACGAGAGATCAGCAGGATTAACTTCATGGATTTTGGTCTTTAGAAGAACATGATCTTTTATGGTAGTAATGAGAAATCAATAGGACTGAATTCTATGGATTATGGTCCTTCAAAAGAGCGTGATCCTTTCGTGGCTGAAAATGAGAGATCAATAAGATTGAATTCTATAGGTTGTGGTCCTAAGAGATGCGTGGACCTGTAGTGGCTGTTAATGAGAGATCAGTAGGATTGAATTCCATGTCTTCATATCATAGAGGATAATTGATTATGTCTAGTACCTCCTTATCTGAGACAGATGTTGAAGTTGGTCAACTTTTTTTAGTAAGAGTGACTTAAAAATGAGATTGTCTATTCTATCCATAAACAATAATTTTGAATATAGGTAAGGAAGTCAAGTAAGTCTTTGTTCACTGTCAAATGTATTGGGGAGAATTGTAAGTGGAGCCTTCGTGCAGTGAAAATCTCAGGGTGTGATATATTTAAGTTCACAAAATATATGCGATCGCACACATGTTCTATTAGAATTTTGAATCATGACCATAAATAAGCAATGACATGCAAGGAAAACCACTTATGCTCTTGCTAGGGGTACTCCACAAGAGTCATATGCCGTTTTACATGCTTAAGGTGAAGCGTTAAAAATCGAGAATCCAGGTACAAGGTTTGAAATCGAACTTGAAAGTGATGTGCATTTCAAGTACATGTTTATGGCATTAGGGCCTTGTATTAGAGGTTTTTCAAGTTATCGGCCTGTGATAATTGTTGATGGATCGCATTTAAAAGGGAAATACAAAGAGGCCATGTTGGTCGACATTTCCATGGACGGTAACAACCAAATATACTCACTAGCATATGCCATAGTGGACAATGAAACTGATCGAGTATGGAAATGGTTTATGTCGAATTTAAAGTGTGCCATTGGAAAACCCTTTAATTTGGTGTTCGTGTTCGATCAGGCGGTATCTATTGGCAATGCCATTTGTGCAGTTTTTCCTACGGTATTTCATGGATTGTGCACGTACCACATAGAAAATAATATTATTTCAAACTTGAAAGACAATATGGTTGTTGAGATGTTCATGGATACAGCCAGGCATTCCACATGTCAGAGTTCCAAGCACATTGGGACCAACTTCGTAGTTTTCAAGATGGTATTGTAACAAAATATTTGGAGGATATCAATCTTGAAAGGTGGGTAAGTGTTACTAAACAGAACGAAGATACAACAACATGACGTCCAATAGTACAGAGTGTTTTTAATTCTTTGACTAAAGAATAATTATAGTTGCCCATAATGTGCTTATTGGAACATGTTCGAGGCCTCATCCAGTCATGGTTTTATGAATGGAGAAATTATTGGTCATCTCGAACAAAGTTACACTCGGACTACTGTGAAAACTGATTAGCAAGTGAGTGTGATAAGGGCAGATGATATCGACTTGAGCCGATTGATTGTTATAGAGTCCATTTATGGGACAATCGATTTGACGATATTTTGAACCTTCATACAAAGGAATGCACGTGTAAGGAATTTGACTCACTCGGTATCCCATATTCACATGCAATTGTGGCTGCCCGGGAATGAAACATCCCCATTTGAAGTCTTTGCAGTTTATTTTATAGTGTTGACTCCCTTATGGCTGATGCAGAGCCTTTAAATCTTCTCGGCCACATATCTGAATGGAAGAGATCTCCAAGATATGTAGAAAAGAATGTTGCACCTTCTAGAAGAGTGGTACAGGTCAGGTGACAAAGAATACGAAGAATACCATCGAGAGAAGAACATTGCAGACAAATAAAATGTGGTAGGTGTGGGAATTATGGGCATAATTGACAAAACTACAGTGAACCGCTCATGTCCGGGCAACATACTGAACATAGTCAAAATGATTCAAATGTTGGTCAAGTTTGATTTTCATGAGCCACTTTTAATCCTCACTGTATGCTCTATGTACAAAAGTTGGTCGAGATCCAAATGTTTATATCTCCCTCTCTCTTAGTGTCGCTTTCGCTAATCTCGCTCTCTCTAGTAACGTTACTAAACATGTTTATATCTCTTTATGACGCATTCTGTAAATGTCTCGCTCTCTCTTAGTGTCGCTCTGGTTAATCTCGCTCTCTATATTAATGTTAGTAAACATGTTTATATCTTTTTACGACTTGTTCTATAAATGTCTCTCTTTCTCTTAGTGTCGCTTTCGCTAGTCTCACTCTCGCTAATCTCACTCTCTCTAGTAACGTTACTTAACATGTTTATATCTCTTTATCATCATTTCTGTAAATGTCTCGCTCTCTCTTAGTGTCGTTCTCGCTAATCTCCTCTCTCTAGTAACGTTACTTAACATGTTTATATCTCTTTATCATCATTTCTGTAAATGTCTCACTCTCTCTTAGTATCACTCTCGCTAATCTCACTCTCTCTTACTTAACGTGTTAGTAAAACTACACTGACAATTTATATACATCACATGTAAAATTACATTGAGATTTATATACATTACATGTAAAATATACATCAATAATATGGAGTGTTCGCCCATAGCAAACATGCCAACTGCATCCTATAGTTAGGGGTGTGCAGAAACCAACCAAAATCGAAGAACCGAACCAACCCTATATATTAATATTTATTAAATTATATTAAGTAAAAGTATTATTAAATATTAAGTAATATTGATCAGCCCATAAGCCCATAAGCCCAATCTTTTTGTCTAATTAAAAAAAAAAACATTGGTTATAAACCGAACCGAATCAACCTGAACTGATTCAGGTTGGTTCAGTTCAAGAACTAAAACCGATGGAAATCGGTTTCCACGATTCTGTTTACTTGAGAACCGTGGACTTTGGTTCGGTTCATGGTTTGGTCCAAAATCGGACCGAATCGAATCGTGCACACCCTTACCTATAGTCACTCATCTTCTCCTGAGTGATTACAGAAGGATCACTACCCGTCACCAAATGCTCTAAGAATTTGATTGCAAATATTTCACAATCTAGCGACTTGTATTGTGTGTTCGTAGTAGTAGGTCGGGATATTTTCCAACGGGATGTTTCTATGTCCAACTTCCAACATTTGAAGTCACAATAGTGAAAGAGCGATAGTAAGGTGTAAGTCAATGGTTCAAGGCAAGACTCTAGCTTCTTCTTTGATGTCATGGACGATAGTGAATTGAATATGAACAATCAACATATATTTAGGTCAAATGCAATCAATACCCAATGTTCACCAATGTTTTTCGTTGTCTTTACAAAATCTACATCTGACCACTTGACGTCGAATTTACCCATGACATAATCTTTATACATTTCTTCTTCCCCACATACTACGAAAACGTGCAATGTCGACTTATTTTTAATCTATTTGTAGACCCCATCTTGAGCATTAAGGCAACCCTACATAGCGAATTCAACATTAAAAGCACGTAATAATCAACCAGCGTAGTCCTATTCACAAGTGCAGTAAATGGTTACAATTATTCCAATTGGCAAGATGGTGAACTTGTTCATGCACATGTCTGGTCATTTGTAAAATTTATCTTTTACGAACCGAAACATAATATTTAGAGCCTACATCCAGAATAAGGTATATGTTAGAAGAGATGAGTTCACTGTATTTAATTGTAGAAAAGGACAAGGATCGTAAACTTATATCACACTCAACCCATGAACTTGGTTCGGTCAATTTCTAAAAAAATGACTTGGATAATGGCCAAAATGCATTTTCTTGTAGCTCGTGGTATGTATTCTATTAGCAATTCAATTCATCATTTCCGTAAATATAGCAGATGGAACCTCATGCGCCAAGGAGTATTGGATCATCACTTTAAATAGTGTCGCAGGAACTCCAGGGAGAGGGAACTTAATCGATGGACAGTCCAAAGGTAATTATACCTTACTTTCCTTCTGTTTTATTATTTTCTTTTTTGGTTCGGTCGGAGGTGTGTACTTATCAACAGTCTTTCTCTTACAAGTGATTTTTCGACTCTTGACTATAACCTACATAAATATAACAAAATGGTGAACATGTCGAATAAAAAAATATGAAGAAAGAGATTTTCTAATCACATAATAATCATACCAGTGAATCAAGATGTATGGTATTAGACTGTGTGATAGGCGGTGGCTCCAACAGACATTGTTTCTTAGAAAGTAGAGGTTCAATGTCCTCTCTACTTGTATCTGGAGGTGGAAGGATAGTGGAAAAGGCAACGGTTGAGGTATCAAGGTGAGGAATGGATGGGAATGTGGTATCAGGCTCTGTGGGTGGAAGAATGATAGGTCGTGATATCAGACTTTGCAGGTAGAAGAGGAATGGGTGAGATGGATGTATCAGGTTGTATAGGTAAGTTAGGTGATCGAGGTAAAGGTGGGGTGGGTGACCTAGGTAGAGGCTGGATGGGTGACCGAGGTAGGGGTAAGACAGGTGACATAGGTAGAGGCTAGAAGGGTGACCTAGGCAAATACTAGATGGGTGGCCTATGTAGAGGTTGGGTGGGTGACCGAGATAGAGGAGGGATGGGTGACCTAGTGGCATCGTGGCCTATTTGNGGGTGGGTGACCGAGATAGAGGAGGGATGGGTGACCTAGTGGCATCGTGGCCTATTTGTAGAGTGGGTGACCTCGTTGCTTCAAACACCGTGGAATCCTTCATAAACTGTAACAGAGACATAGTGGCTGACAATTGTGCTTTGATATCTCTCGTGTCTTCCTTAAGGTTCGATACACAACCATCCAAACTCGATATTGAGCTATCAATACTTCACAGGTACAAATATACAAAAGGATCAACATGCCTGTCTGCAGAGTGTGTATGAAGTCAACCGATTACCAAAGTACTTCATTGCAAGTTCTTGTGAGGACTTCTCACTCCGAGTAACTCGCGTAGGGGACCGTCACAAACCAGTAATCAACAAAAAATCGTCTTTCGAAAATGTGACGACCTTTCCTCTAACAAAGAAGTTGATCGAGTCCGCTCTCTACTTCTTCACTTCCCTCAACAACATATGGTGGATATATGGGTTGTTGAATACGAGGTCAATGACTAAAAATCGCCCAAAAACTGTTCTCTTGAACATTTCTAACCACCCTCTGGTAAGCTTCTCCTTCACAATCTTGTTAGCATTTGCAATGTGGGCCAGACTCGTTACTTGCCCTGGAAACCTATCAACTTCACGTATTTTCAAAGCTTTTAAATCTTAAATCACTCCTGCATGATATGAACATTCAATCTATCATTTAATAGGTTTTTAAAAAAACTTAATAACAATATATACTGTTAAAGTCTCGCTATAATTGCTCTTGCTTGTCTCGCTTTTGCCTATTATTCTCTCGTCGATCTTGCTCTAGATTGTCCCGCTCTCGCCTATTATGCTCTCGCCCATATCACTCTCGTTGATCTAGCTCTCCCTAGTGTCCATCTCGTTGATCTCGCTCTCGCCTATATTGCTCTCCCAAAACTTGCTCTCACCTTATCTCACTCTAACTATATCGTCTTCATCCTCAACTCATGTAGAACACATCGAAACCCAAAATAAAAACAGATGTGATCGATTATTAAACCTTGAAACCTATAGAACGTGTCAGCCGATTCCAACCTAACGAAACCTAAACAGAAACAACACACATACAACATGCACGACAAAAGATTAAATTCATTTACCCAAGAGCTTTGGTTGCGGCAGCAGGTGGATGATGGTTTTGCAAAGCGAGATTGAGCAACACTTTCACACAAAAGTTTTGAGCGACACCTTTTAAGACGACCGTTACGTTTGAAGAGAGGGATATCGTATATGAGACAAAAGGGAGGACAATTTTGTAATCTCATATCGTGATGACATCAGTGAAGGGTCAATTGATATATATATATATATATATTAAAAGGGTGATTTGGCATTATGGACCCAAATTTTAGGTCATCGGTCCAAATTTCCCTTTTTAAAAATACATGTGTGTTTTTTAAGCAAATACAAAGGTCAAGGGTATTTATTATAATTTAGTCATTCTGTATCTCACTTTCTTTTGGAAAAGAAAATACATTTATGGTCTTTTAGTTTTGGATTTGATTTCAATTTAATCCCTAAGATTCAAAATATTACAATTTTACTCTTGAGTTTTGAGTTATGTTTTAATTAGGTCTTTAAACTTCACGATTTGCATTTTTAATCTTGATTTTTCACTAAATACTCACGTCTAGTAATTGACATTTATGTCTATTAATTTATTTAAAATAATTATTAAGTGAATTTTTTTTTATGTTAGTTTTAAGGGTGATGAAAATTGTGAAACTTAATTAATTATAAACAAAACTCAAATATCAAATGTAAAATTGTAACATTTTGAAACTAAATGATTAAATTAAAATCAAACTAAAAAATAGTGAAAATTATAAAGGAAAATCAGCAAAGACCGATATACATGCCTCCTCACATATGATATAGCACAGCAGAACCAATTAGACAAATTAAGAGAATCTCCATCAACTTTTTCAGAGAAGAAAGAAGATAGATTTACAAAACTAATCTCATAATTTTCAAAAGACACCCCACACTGTTGAGAATCTCACGTTGAAAAAATCAAGGATCTCACACTCCTTATGAAATAGATGAACTACTTCTCTTATTGTTAATTGGTTTTAAGATAAAACCTTATATATCAAATAATGAGCATGATGACGGGTCACTCTATTTGTCAATCTCAAATACCAAACGAACGACTCAATTTGGATAGTCTAAAAAATGTAAGACTAAAAGTGCAAAATTTTAAATTCAAGGATAATCGAAATTCAAAATAAAACTAACAATATATATATATTTTTCTTTTTTATTGCTTCTTGCGTGGAGGAACCGTCAAATTTCCCAATTGTCGCGAACATTTGTTTGCTTTATGTAAGATCTGAAATGATGAAGTACTTTTCACTTTCGCATATGCCATTTATTTTTAATGATTCGTTTCTTTGGTCCTTTCTTTGATTTCTATTTTGTGGATATTTATAATTTTTATAATTTGCAAGAGTAGTCCAAGGATGACTATTATTTTATTTTATTTTAAAGATGACGATCATTAATGTTGATGTATGATTGTTGAACAAAATTATATTCGCTTTAGTTTTTATAATACGATTTACTTCATTTTATTTCCAAACAAGACAACAAATTAAGATATATGTTCATTTAAAAATTTGATACGTTAAAATGATAACTCAACTCATTCGTATTAAATTTATTATAAAAAAAAAATCACTTGTAAGTTTGTTAAACATTGATATTTCAGTAATGTAATCATTGTTTTTAGTTCATCATTTATTTATTTGTAATTAGAGGGATAATTGAACAAATATGTAGGGAACAAGATAACGGATTGACACTAATTGATCAAAGACATGTTTGAAAGTAATTATAAAATGATTAAAATCATTTTTGTTGTTTTTAAAATCAATCTAAACATGTTTTTAATAATTCAACTCAATTTTTATGACATAAAAATTACATTTAAAAATATAAATTAATCTTGAGTGATTGAATGTATTTTTATTTTGATTTTAAATCTAACAAATGTGATTTTTATAAAACTTAAAAGTTTAAAAGATATTTATTTCAAGTTGTAAATTCCTCACTACCAAATACTAACTAACGCGCTTGATCCAAACATGAAACCATTTCTTCAAGCTTTAATGTGAAAAGCACATCCACACTAAAGGGCAAACGAAGCATTGGCCCTACTAATTTAATCTTTATGTTAAAGAAAAAAAAATCACAAATAATCTATATATATTATTTAAATCTAATTAATATAGTTACATAATAACAACGAAATAGATGAAGAAATTATATTGATAATGACAATGTACCATCAAATATAAATATAACTTAACCATAATTGGTATGATGTTTTCATAAAATCTCACATAGAAATACGGAGCTCAATTAGATTTGTCATTTTAGTGTCGATAATCGACTAATACGCAAGATCTAGGGAGTTGTTTGGTGTACTGTTATTTATTATGTTTGACGTGAGCGTAATACGAGTTTTATGGTGCTAACTTGTGTCCTCCCTTGGGTGTTTATTCTGGATGATCGGTTTGAGGAGTTTACTTGTTATTCTCAATGGCTTGGAACTTCTCTTATGAGTTCAATCAGCCTCTTTTCCTTGGGACCTTCTCCCTTGAGTCGTGTATGCTTTATCTTGACATATGGTTGAATTTTGTGTTTGTTTCGTTTACTTGTTTTTGTGGTGTCTGTGTGTGCCTTGACCTCAAACGATGAGGTTCCTCTCTTCTTTTAACAATATAATATCTTTGTAAAAGAATAAACTTTTTTACATGTATCATTCCTATTGAGGTCAAACATTTAAACTCCATATTCCATATTTATTGTATTAAAAAATCACAACATGGTTTAATTGAATTAAAGTAATTTAAAATACATTAACGTTGAAATTAGTTCATTTGGTGGCCAGTTAAAAGAATCTCTATATAGATTATTCCATTAACACGTCAAATTATCTAAAATTATGGGCCATGTACTTTTTGTAAGGATTTCAATATTTAACAAAAAGATAAACACTACTTTTTATTAAAAGGCGTGACAAAATTAGTAGACACCATTAAAAATCAAAAGAAACTTTATTATCCTTAGTAAATCATAAACTTTATTTATTATTTTATTATTATTATCATTATTTTGTTAAGAGCCATCAACTTTAATAATATTATAGTGAAAAATTCAAATATCATACTTTATGTCAGCTTAGGTCCATTTGAATTGATTTAATTTTTAAAAAAAAAAACTCACTTTTTATTTAAACTCTTCAGATAAAAATGGTTTAAAATACACTTTAAAACATATTCTAAAGGGTTGTCAAACATTTTATTTTTTTTTAAAAAAATATTTTTAAATTAAATACGTGAAAATGTATTTCAAATACATCTTAAATTATGGTACTTTAATAATATCATACTCTCCATCAAAATAACGAAAGCAATGTACTTTCTTCTGTTTGATGACTAAATACATGGTTGAGGAAGATAATTTTGTTTTTACAAAATTATTGTACATATTCCAAAGAAAAAAATTAGGTTAAGAAATCCAATCAATTCACTTATTATTATTATTTTAAAATAAATGGTTAGAATCACACTAATTACCAATGCACATAATATTAGTTGTGGTTATTATTATTATTATTATTATTATTATGTAGTTCTAGTTTGGTGAGCGAGAGGATTCAAACACCTCTTAGTCGAAAAGTATCTTAATTAATTTAATTGTGTTTTGGTTAATTAAAAGCATTTACGCGTTATTATTCTATCCTACCTCATATAGCTTCCATTTCAATCAACCCTATTGATTATTAAACATTAATTACAAAATTGATTACAAGTAGCATGCTTATTTAATCCGTGTAATGATTAAATTGATGTAATTTCTTTTGGATAAGTGTTTAATTGATATTATTATCACCTTAAAATAACTCACATATTAGCGAGAAGGAATAACTATTATTCTCTCAAGATTATTTAGTGAAAGGTTTTCAACATGAGAATTCATACAGACATTCAAATCTCATATTTATTTCACAATTTTAACTCTATGTATGAGAATAACCTATTTTCAGATATCTTCATTTCTCACAAATGGATTTTCTATTCTTTTTCAAAACAGTGAATTTTCTCTTTTTCCATCTCTATATGTCTTTCATTTTATATATAATTTCATTTGAAATATAATTAATTAATATTAATTTAACAAGATTAACATTTTTACAACAAATCAATGATAATTTATTAGAATATTTGTTTAATTTATTTTTACAACAAATTTTTTTAAATGAATACAATTTTTTTTACATAAATGATTAATTAATTAGCTAACAATATCTTAAATATATGTAATTAGTAAATTAAGATTAGTTAAATTTAGTTCGTACACAAATTTATTTTTCAACGGTAATAAATGATTACTTTATTGTTTTTTAATAATCAAGCAATTATTTGTAAAGATTAATCATTATTGATTATTTATAATTAGTTACTTATTTATTGTGATTAATTTATACTACTCCATTCATTATTAAGATATTATATTTATAAAACTTTTTTTTAATATTCTTTACTCATATATTATAGTTTTATCTTCTTTGCATTTTTTATATAATACATTGTTTATTAAAATATATTTTCTTATATTATTTATTAAAATCAAAACTTCTAATGTTGAACTTAATTAATTAAAAAATGATTAATATTAGATTATAATTAGTATCACGTTTCTTAAATATATTAATTAGTTAATTTTAATTATAAATGACTCAATTTTTAAATATTTAGAATTAAAATTATTTTTTCTGTCATCAAGTGATTATACCCACATTCGCCCTTATTTGTTATAATCCAATATAGTGATCTCTGTGACCTTTTATTGAATACAAAATTCCCTAAGAAATTTTGATTTAGTATGGTTTCAGGTACCTTAAATCCTTTTGGAATTCTCATATACGGAATATCATTAATCAAGAGATACCATAATAAGTATGTCGTAACTGACATTAATACAGATGCACGTCCAGAACTTTCATAACACAATCGAGCGCAATTAAAATATCTTAGTCTAATTGCATCCACCACTGAAAAATATGTCTCATCATAATCAAATCAGGTATTTGTAAAAAACGCATGTGCAACTAGTCTTACTTTATATTTCTTGTGACCTCATTCATTTCTTTTTCTCAACAAATGCTTGTTTGTATCCCAACGGTTTTGACACCTTTTGTGTTTGGACTACTAGTCCAAAAATTTGAGTGTTTTGAAAGTGGAGTTGAATTTTGCCATCGATTGCTTCTTTCCACTGAAGCCAATTTTTTCTATATCGATGTTCTTCAATAGATTTTGGTTGCAGGATCCTCATTTTCATATATAATATCAAGAGCAACATTATAATGCAAAAAATATTGGTCAATAATTATATTAGTTCGGTTTCCATCTTTTTCTTGTCATGACATAGTTTATTGAAATCTCATCATTATCTTTAGTTATTTCATAGTTATTGAAATCTCATTATTATCTTTAGTTATTTCATAGTTTATTGAAATCTCATTTATTATCTTAGATATTTCACCTTCCTCATTAGTCATGTAAATGATTTCTTCATGGGTATGTACATCCTCAATCAGTCTTTTTGAATGTTAATTATTTTTTTCTTTTACGAGGATTTTAATCTTTGGAACTCACTAGTATATCATGCTTCTGGCATGTTCAAATTCATTAGTGATAACTTACTGTGTTGGGATATCAATTTTCAATGGAACATTTGCAGCTGTGTGATGTGACTTTAGTTTACTTTCCTTTGCATTTATAATGAATCTGGTAATTGATTTGCTATATTTTTTCAAATGAATTATTTTTTGAACTTCAAATTTACATTGATCTATATAAGGGTCTAAATGAGACAATAATGATGCATTTCATGTAATTTCTTTTTCTAACTTTTGAATTCCTACCCCTAAATATTGGAAAAATTTGTCTCATTAAAATGACAATCAGCAAATCATGCAGTAAATACATCACCCATCAGATGTTCAAGAATTATTAATAATTGATGGGAAATCATATCCAATATATATTCCTAACCTCCTTTGAGAACCCATCTTAGTGCATTGTTGTGGAGCAATTACAACATATGTTGCACATCCAAAAATTCTCAGATGAGAAATATTTGGCTCGTGGCCATAAGTTAATTGTAATGACAATTACTTATGATAAGCTACTGGCCTAATGCGTACAAGTGATGCTGCATGCAAAATAGCATGCCCCGTACATATGTAGGAAGCTTGGCTCTCATAAAGAATGGTCTAGCAATTAACTGCAAATGTTTTATATAATGATTTATGCTAAAACCATTTTGTATATGAACATGAGCTACATGATATTCAAACACTTATCCCAATTGACATAAACAATAATTATCAAAAGCTTCGGATGTAAATTCACCCAGCATTATCAAGACAAATGGTCTTAATTATATAAAAAAAATGTGCTCTAAACTTAATTATTTGAGCTAGTAATCTGTAAATGCATGTTTTAAACTTGATAATAAGTACATGTGTGAACCATTTGTTGGATGTGTCTATTAATACCATAAAAATACTTAAATGGTCTATTTGGTGAGATTAATAAGTCCACATATATCACCATGAATTTGTTCTAACAATGTAGGTGATTCAGTTCCTATACTTAGTTGGTGATGGTCTAATTATTTATTTTGCCTTGAAAGCAAGCATCACATGATAATTCATTAGATCGAAGAATCTTTTGGCTCTTCAATGGGGTCAATTTGAATTTTCAATAATTCTTCTCGTCACTATAGATCTTGGATGACCTAAATCGGTCATGCCAAGTTGTAAATATATTTGGATTAATGAACTTTAGGTTCATTATGGCATATGCTTCAACTACTCGTATATGAGTATAATATAATCCAAAAGATAAGGCAGACAACTTTTTCAGTATAACGTTTTTTATGTGAGACAATAGATATGATATAAAGATATTCTATCTCATTTTTTCTATCAGTCTCAATATGATAACCATTGCAACGTATAACTTTAAAACTTAGAAAGATTTTTTTTAATTGACTAGAGAATAATGCATTGTCAATTAATAATTTTGCTCATCTAGGCAAAATAATTTTTTTTT
>NC_052355.1:50075058-50081221 GCF_009727055.1 Benincasa hispida | reverse complement strand
TGCATCCACCACTGAAAAATATGTCTCATCATAATCAAATCAGGTATTGTGAAAAAACGCATGTGCAACTAGTCTTACTTTATATTCTTGTGACCTCATTTCATTTCTTTTTCTCAACAAATGCTTGTTTGTATCCCAACGGTTTGACACCTTTTGTGTTTGGACTACTAGTCCAAAAATTTGATGTTTTGAAAGTGGAGTTGAATTTTGCCTCGATTGCTTTCTTTCCACTGAAGCCAATTTTTTCTATATCGATGTTCTTCAATAGATTTTGGTTCAGGATCCTCATTTTCATATATAATATCAAGAGCAACATTATAATGCAAAAATATTGTCAATAATTATATTAGTTCGGTTCCATCTTTTTCTTGTCATGACATAGTTTATTGAAATCTCATCATTATCTTTAGTTATTTCATAGTTTATTGAAATCTCATTATTATCTTTAGTTATTTCATAGTTTATTGAAATCTCATTATTATCTTTAGATATTTCACCTTCCTCATTAGTCATGTAAATGATTTCTTCATGGGTATGTACATCCTCAATCAAGTCTTTTTGAATGTTAATTATTTTTTCTTTTACGAGGATTTTATCTTTGGAACTCACTAGTATATCATGCTTCTGGCATGTTCCAAATTCATTAGTGATAACTTACTGTGTTGGGATATCAATTTTCAATGGAACATTTGCAGCTGGTGTATGTGACTTTAGTTTACTTTCTTTGCATTTATAAATGCATCTGTAATTGATTTGCTATATTTTTTCAAATGAATTATTTTTTGAACTTCAAATTTACATTGATCTATATAAGGGTCTAAATGAGACAATAATGATGCATTTCATGTAATTTCTTTTTCTAACTTTTGAATTCCTACCCCTAATATTTGGAAAAATTTGTCTCATTAAAATGACAATCAGCAAATCATGCAGTAAATACATCACCCATCAGATGTTCAAGATATTTAATAATTGATGGGAAAATATCCAATATATATTCCTAACCTCCTTTGAGAACCATCTTAGTGCATTGTTGTGGAGCAATTACAACATATGTGCACATCCAAAAATTCTCAGATGAGAAATATTTGGCTCGTGGCCATAAGTTAATTGTAATGACAATTACTTATGATAAGCTACTGGCCTAATGCGTACAAGTGATGCTGCATGCAAAATAGCATGCCCCGTACATATGTAGGAAGCTTGGCTCTCATAAGAAATGGTCTAGCAATTAACTGCAAATGTTTTATAAATGATTATGCTAAAACCATTTTGTATATGAACATGAGCTACATGATATTCAACACTTATCCCAATTGACATACAATAATTAATCAAAAGCTTCGGATGTAAATTCACCAGCATTATCAAGACAAATGGTCTAATTATATAATAAAAAATGTGCTCTAAACTTAATTATTTGAGCTAGTAATCTTGTAAATGCATGGTTTCAACTTGATAATAAGTACATGTGTGACCATTTGTTGGATGTGTCTATTAATACCATAAAATACTTAAATGGTCTATTTGGTGAGATTAATAAGTCCACATATATCACCATGAATTTGTTCTAACAATGTAGGTGATTCAGTTCCTACTTAGTTGGTGATGGTCTAATTATTATTTTGCCTTGAAAGCAAGCATCACATTGATAATTCATTAGATCGAAGAATCTTTTGGCTCTTCAATGGGTGTCAATTTGAATTTCAATAATTCTTCTCGTCACTATAGATCTTGGATGCCTAATCGTCATGCCAAGTTGTAAATATATTTGGATTAATGAACTTTAGGTCATTATGGCATATGCTTCAACTACTCGTATATGAGTATAATATTAATCCAAAATATAAGGCAGACAACTTTTTCAGTATACGTTTTTTATGTGAGACAATAGATATGATATAAAGATATTCTATCTCATTTTTTCTATCAGTCTCAATATGATAACCATTGCAACGTATAACTTAAAACTTTAGAAGATTTTTTTTATTGACTAGAGAATAATGCATTGTCAATTTAAAATTTTGCTCATCTAGGCAAAATAATTTTTTTTTTTTCCAAATTCTCCAATCAGGTTTGCACTTTTGATATTGTATTTACTTTTGTTTCCAACATTTCAATTTGGAAAAGTTTTTTACTTGTAAGTATTGTGTGTGGAATTACACTGTCTACTAGACATAGAACTTCTTTCATTTTTTAATCACCCAACATATGAAAAAGATCAAGTTTCTTCATTAAAAAAATAATTACAAACAAAGAAAATATCATTTAATATACAAAAGTTAACATTTACTAAGAGAGAAAAAAACATGAAGATGAATAAGAAAACAACAACATTAAGTCTAGATATTTTCAAAGTCAAAAGAAACATTTGATGTTCCATTGACTGTGTCGATCTTCACTTCAATACATTCAAAGAAGTCCACTACATCCAAATTTGTCATATGGGATGGGTCAAATATATCATTATACTAATATGCAAAATTTGCTTCCACATTTTTCCTTTTTTCTTCAGGGAAGCTTGAATATAGATTAACTAAGTGTTTTGATTACGAAAATACATAACCAATGCCCAATCATACCACATCGGAAGCATTTTATCACCTTTCGAATTCTCATCATGTGGAGTTTTTCCTTTTATGATCACCATTTCATGTGGTTTCTCGGATGATTATAACGTCCACCACGAGAAGAAAAATATTTCTTCATCTACCATGGTCACAACCTCAATCACAATCACGACCTCAACCATGATTATTATTAAATCCACAACATTCACTTCAGGGAATAGTGTTGCTCCAATTGATCGAGATTTGTGATTATTCATCAATAACTCGTTATTTTATTTGGCCACAAAAGACATGAAATTAGTTCATAAATACTGTTTAAAACATTTATCTCGATATCGCTGCTACAGGAGCATATTCGAGACATGAAATGTAGAAAATGTCTTCTCTAACATATCAACATCAGTAATTTTCTCTCCGCATATAATATTTCAAACTAATTTTAAATAATGTGGAATTATAATTACTTACTGATTTAAAATTTTGTAGTCTCAATGAATCCATTCATAACGAGCTTTAAGAAGAATAACTGTTTTTTTATGATCATATCTCTTTCAAAAATTTTCCATAAGATATAGGATCTTTTATTGTAAGATACTTCATTTCAATCCATCCATAAGAGATGATGACGAAGAAACATAAATTTTACTTTTTCCTGACTGGAATGTCATAATTTCCTTCTTAATTATTTTTCCAAGGTTCATAAGCATCCAAGTGGATTTCGCATCGAGCATCACATGATAAATAATTATTGTCATTAGTGTCAAGGTTGCGAATTCTAACTTCGTAAGGTTTGTCATGCCAACAACTGTCACAAAAATATTGTACTTATATTAGAAATTTAATATGACTAATATAGCAAAATAACATTTAATTTATTAATTTATAAGAAGATGGAAAAACGACATTACCTTTAGGACCTACTTCAGCGGGAGAGAAGTGAAGAAGCTTGTGTTTGATAACATATTGTAAAATTGAGGAGCGAACAACGAGAACACAAATATGGAGATAATATAATATAATAATAATATATATAATATATAAATAACAAAAAAAATATAAAATAACAAAAGTGGAAATTATGAAAATTGCTCCATTCTCCACTAATTTTCCAATTTTTTTGGATTCCTCACCAATATGCGTATCTCTACAAAATTCACCAAATGTCATTGTTTATAATGCAATTTGGTAAGAGTTAGATTACATGAATACTAATATTGTGTAATTGTGAGACACATGAACAATACATAGGGTAATACGAGTTATGACACATGTGCTTTGGACACTAAGCATGAGCATCTATATTACACTTAATTTTATATTTATAACTTTTTAATTTTTTTTTTCCTTTTTGTTAAAATTTTGATCAGCCTAATATGCACTCAAACATTGTTCGTGGTAATAATGTATCATTCTTTGGCCAATAAAAAGTGTGGAATATAATTTAGTGAGATGGGTAAAAATTATTTCTACAAGGAAATTGAAAGCTTTTAACCTTTTTTTCTTTTTTCTTACAATGGTTCTTCAGTCGCTTATGGCTGTATTGTAGTTATGTAAATTTAGTTTTTAGATGAGATATTTTCTTAGGAATTGTGTGGTTAAGGTTTATAAATGTATATAAATAAAGAATGAGAATAGAATATATGAGAATCAAAGATGTTTGTGTATGGTTGTTCATAGAAAATGTTATATAGAATTTTGTGAATAAAAATTATGCTTGTATTTTAATTTATGAAATTAAAGCATGAAAATCTTATATAATTTTAATAGATTAACTAATTAAATAATAAGTATCTTTAATTATATAAATAAAAATTAATTAATTAATAATTTTTTTTGAAAGAAGGATATCAAAATAATCCAATATGTCTGTGAGTTTTTATAAAGAAATCAAAGTCAGAATTTGCTATTAAACTGTAACCCGAAGAGCTTTCAAAGATAATAGAATATCTTAAGAAAGAATTTGAGATGAAAGTTCTTGATTTTTTTTTTTGTCTTAGCTTGCAAAATGAGCATTTAGCATATGGTATATTTGTTCATTAGTCAATTTATACAGGAAAAGTTCTGAAAAGATTCTAGGTGGACAAAATACATCCATTAAATATTTCAATGAAAGTTCATTCACTGGACGTAAATAACAATATATTTCGACCTCGAGATGATAATGAAGAACTTCTTAGTTCTGAAGTACCATATCTTAGTGCAATTGGTGCACTTATGTATCTTGCTAATAATACAAGACCAAAAATTGCATTTTTCAGTAAATTTATTAATTAGATATAGTTCTTTTCCAACAAAAATACATTGGAATGGAATTAGGTATATATCCGTTATCTCCAAGGAACGATCGATATGAGTTTGTTTTATTCAAATAATTAAAATTTTGATCTAGTTGGTTATGCAGATTTTAGATATTTATTTGATCCATGTTGGGTTGTATGTCCTAAAACTCACAGTTTGTAAACATTAAACATATTTTATTTGCAATAAGATGTTATTGAGGTTAATTCAATACAATTGTTATTGAATGTGTAAATTGAACTTGTAAAGCCTAAATCTAATAAACTAACAAACCCCTCGCTATAACATGAATATTTAAACTTTATGTAGAGACATAAAAGAGGATTATGTTTGAGTATATAACCAAAATAGTCTATAAGTATAAGGATAGGGTTGGGAACCTTATCCTAAGGATATTGTGGATGCGACCTACTTTGTATTTGATACAAAAGATGTGATCCCGAAATCATTGATATGGAGACATGCGAGTGGAGGCATCTTATGCAAAATATGTTTGCATAAGACAGGATCAAACGTTGTCGTTCACTGTTAAGACTTACTATTTCAATCTGATGACCTAAGGTAACTTGTTCTCAATCCTGAGCTAATTATGAACTTCTGTTTATTTGGGATTATCCTTTAATCTGCATGGGTGAGAGTGACTCAATATCACTACTCAATAAGCCTCCCATTTTAAGGGTAAGACCAGGTAGATAGCTGGAAACATAGTCTTGCAAGATGAAATTCACTCCTACCCGATTTCAGGAATAGTAGATAGGTTGTTCCCTTAAGTACTGATTCCTAGTCTTGAACAAGGAGCTCCGCCCTTTCTATGACTGAGAGAGACTCGGTTTGTTAGTAGAACCATAAACCAATTGTTCATTAGTGGATCAGTGTAGTCTTAAGAAGCAAGATGTATTACAAGAGTAAAATGGTAATTTTGACCGAACTTTGAATATGAACAACATATGAAGGACCGACTTACTGATCATGGTTAAATCAAATGAATAAAAATATATCTACAGTAAGAAGAGTGCAACTATTGGGCTTTAGTGGAGTGACCCGGTAGTTAACAAATATTGGTTAATTTGGTTAAAAGAGTTTAGTCAATTAATCTCGGATCGTTGGAGCTCATGATCTATAGGTTCATTAGGTCCCCTAACTAGCTCATAAACGGACTAAACCTTAGAATAATGTGATGAGAGAATTTGAAAAGTTCAAATCCGGTTTAGGGAATTATTAAATATATACGATACAATTAAACATTTAATTATCGAATTAAACGAAATTGGAGAGTGGAAAAATATTTAAATATG
>NC_052355.1:50058570-50074644 GCF_009727055.1 Benincasa hispida | reverse complement strand
TTGATTAATTATTAACTATATCGAACCAGGATTCATTGCTTTTGAAACTAGCGTGTTTATATTAATTTTTAGTATTTGTATATTAAATTAATTTAAATTAATCCAAATTGTTTATATTAATTATTAATAATTAATTTTTATCTCCTCTCTTATCTTGTAGTGGTCTTCAAGCATTGGAGTAGAGATTTCAGCTGGATTTGTAGCTTAGAGGAGGCTTCTTCAAAGGTATAGTTTTCTTAAACCTAAGCAATTTTGTATACATGCATGCTTGTTTGCTCAAATTAATGTAATTAGAGTGCTTAAGATCCTAATTGCTTCTGCATGTTAAATGCCAACATCATCAATTGGTATCAAAGCATGATTTAAGCACTCAATTTACGTTAATTTTAGCTTGGTGGGTGTTTTTCATAAGTTGTATGAAATGGGTGCTGATATGGATATTTTTCAATTTCGGCATTAGATTTGTCTTTAATTCTATTGCAAAAGTTGTAATTGGCTCTTTGTTTATGGGCCATAATGTGTAATTAAGAGTCTGTGAACTTGTTAGAATCAATAGAGTTGCAATATGTTGTAATTAAAGAAGATTAGAAGCAAGTTCAGCAGTAGAAACTGGGATTTCTAGCCACTGCCTTCACAGCATTGCAACGTTACTTGAACAACATTGCAACATTGTTCTTTAGCCAACCCAAAATGTGTGCGTGCAAGTGAGTCCAGTTCGAGGGTTAGTCGATTCGGCCAGTTCGGTTCGTGGAGGTCTGGTTTAGCCTGTTTTTGGATTAGTTCACCTATTTTCATGCCCTAGAGGTCCGATTCGAGTGGTTTGAAGCCGATTCGAGTTAGTTAGGGTGGTCCAAAAACGATTCAAGGCTGTTTTTCAATTTATTCTTGTAATAATCTAGGTTTTTGCTTGCTTAGGATGTAAAAAATGGTTCATGTCAGTGTATGTTTAATTATTTATGCATTATGAATATATATTATAATTAAATAAATCTTGTATGTTTATAATGCCATGTAGATATAAAATCCTACCATAGGAAGCATGTAACATACATTGAAAGTATGTTATAAATAGTTATAATATATAGTATGCATGTGTTAGAGTTTCATGTATTTAATATAAATAGTTATATTGAATTGTGAAATGCTTGTTGACTGTTATGGATTGAAAGCATATCTATTTTTTTTTTTTTATAAAGTGTTATAAAATGAATTAGACATTAAAATCTATAACAAAGATAATATACATGCTTACCTAGGGTTAACAAATAACAACTTGTTTTAATTAGTTAAAATAGGTCATTATCTTATAAAATGATGGTTATAAACTCACATGGACTAAATCCTATCTAAAGCTGGAGGTACTTAAGTTGACGGTTTATGAAACACCTGTTACCTCAGGATTTTAGCCGATTGTTGAGCATTATTAACCCGATTTTATGAGCATGTGTGAGCGATGTGAGGTAATAAATTGGTTTATCACTTAGACATCGTAGGTTAAATCCAAATATAAACGTTATACTTGGATAAACACCTAGACTTAGTTTGTATTTATTAGCTGGAATATACCTAAGTAAATATTTATCAAAAACAAATAGAACACTTTAGTGGGAGATTAATAATATATGCCATATATTATTTTTAGCTCTCACATCCCTAAAAGTTCATATTGTGAGATTCATGCTCAGCTTCGAGTCACCCTGGGACTAGCCTCCATTCGGAAAGTGTTTGCATGGGTTAATATCAAGGTGAATAGGAGAAGTTGTTCATAGTAAGTGGGAGAAGAAAGTATATCAATACATCTTACGGTCTCCACCATTAAGTTGGACCATGAGATTCTTATATTGTGTTTGCTTGTCCTTTTTTAGACGGTATTAGCTATTTGTCTTTTCAGCGACTATCCCCTCGAAGGGTTGTAATATGGGATTTGGAACAACTTAAACTCCAAAAATGTGTCTCTCAGATTGATTCCCAACTTTGACTCTCCAATTTAGTAGCATTCTTGGGGCCAACCTTTGAGGTTTAAAAATGGGGAGGTTATACTTACAAGAGTTATTATGTTAGGAAGTTCTTGATTGAAAATGGTAACTAAATGACTATAGGAATAAAGAGTTATTCTGGAGTTAGTATTTAGATAAGAATGTCTTGGTTCAATGAAATATTTGACTGCCCCTCGATAGCATCTATTCTGACTCACTAAAAGTATCGTTGTAAATAAATAATGAAATTTGGATACATTATTACTTTTACTAAAAGTTGATTGGGTTTTAAAATCAATTTACTAATTAGAATTTATTTATATTTTCAGCATGTCGAATTCTTCTAAAACACTAGCTTCCGATAAATTTAATGGTTTTAAATATTCAACATGGAAATCAAATATAAACGCAATACTAGCAGATGATGGTTTAATATTTATTTTAAATGAGGAATGTCCTCTAACTCCTAACTCATCTGCAAACCAAATAGTTTGGAATACTTATGACAGTTCGATTAGGGTAAATTATGAAGCTCAAATATATAAGTTAGCAATCATATCCGATATACTAGCTAAGAAATATGAGAGTGTGGTTTCCGCAAAAGGAATCATAGATTCGAGACAGACATTGTCTGGACAATCTGTCAAGCACAATACTCTTGATAATGTTTATAACTTTGACATACAACATAGAACCTCTGTTAACGAACACATTCTAGATATGTTGAAAGTAATAAACATGAATGTCATAGATGAGGAAGATCAGAAAGCACAACAACGTAGATTTGATTTATTGGTTGTTGAAACATGTTTAGTAGAAATTGATAAGTTAACCTGGATATTGGATTCAGGTGCTGCTAATCATATTTGTGTTTTCGATCAGGAAACTAGTTTATGGAGGCAACTTGCAGAAGGCGAAACAACCTTTAAGGTAAGGACCAGAGAGGTTGTCTCAGCTAAATCAGTGGAAGATATGAAGTTATTTATTGAAGATAGATTCATTTCTACTTGAAAATGTTTATTATGTTCCTGTTATGAGGAGGAATTTAATATCTATCTCATGTTTGCTAGAACAAAAATATACAAATTCTTTTGTAGTTAATGAAGTAATAATTATTTCAAAGAGTATTAAAATATGTTATGCAAAACTAAAAAATAACTTATATATGTTAAAACTAACTAAGGAAAAAGTTGTTTTGAATATAGAGATGTTTAAAACAGCTGAAACTCAAAATAAGAGGTGAAAAATTTCTCTTGATACCTATATTTGGCACTTAAAATTTGGCCACATTAATCTCAATAGGATTGAGAGATTGGTTAAGAGTGGACTCCTAAACCAGTTAGAAGACAATTCTCTACCATCGTTTGAGTCTTGTCTTGAAGGTAAGATGACCAAAATATCTTTTATGAGAAAAATTCTTAAAGACAAAGAACCCTTTAGAGCCCGTGCATTCAAACCTCTATGGTCCAATGAATGTCAAGGCACGAGAAAGGTATAAATATTTCATCAGTTTTATTGATGATTATTCTAAATATGACTATATTTACCTAATGCATCATAAGTCCGAAACCCTTGAAAAGTTTAAGGAGTATAAAGCAGAGGTTGAGAACCAATTAGGTAAAAAGATTAAAGCACTTCGATCAGATCGAGATGGGGAATATATGGATTTGAAATTCTAGGACTATTTTATAGAAGATGGAATTCAGTGTCAACTCATAGCACTCGGTACACTCCAACAAAATGATATAGCAAAAAGGAGAAATAAAATCCTGTTGGACATAGTTCGTTCGATGATGAGTTATGCTCAATTGCTTAATTCATTTTCGGGACATGCAGCAGAGATTGCCATTTCCATTTTGAACATGGTTCCCTCAAAAAGTGTTTTTGAAAAATTGTACGAGTTATGGAGAGAGCATAAAGGAAATTTATGTCACTTCATAATTTAGGGATGTCCAGCATATGTACTGGCACAGAACCTGAAGAAAATGAAACGTCATTCAAAAGTATGCCTATTTGTAAGATACCTCAAGGAGACAAAAGGTGGTATATTTTATGATCTTCAGGAGGATAAATTATTTGTATCGACAAATGCAACATTCTTAGAGGAGGACCACATCAGAAATCATCAACCTCGCAGTAAGCTATTATTAAGTGAAATAACCAAAGATACTATAGATAGATCAACAAAGGTTGTTGAACCGGTTGGTCCTTCAACAAGAGTTGTTAATGAAACTGGTCCATCACATCCTTCTCAAGAGTTGAGAGTGCCTTGACGTAGTGGGAGGGTTATCTAACAGTTTGATCGTTACATGGGTTTGATAGAAATTTAGCTCGTGATACTTGATGATGGCTTGATGGATCCATTGACCTTTAAACAGGCAATGGAAGATGTGGATCGAGACTAGTGGATAAAAGACATGGACCTCGAAATGGAGTCAATTCAGTCTGAGAACTTGTAGATTAACTAGATGGGGTAAAACATATTGGTTGCAAATGGATCTACAAGAGAAAATGAGACCAAGCTGGTAAAGTATAGACCTACAAAGCTAGACTCGTGGCAAAAGGGTTTACCCAAAGAGAGGGGGTAGACTATGAAGAAACCTTCTCTCCAGTTTCCATGATTAAGTCTATTAGAATACTCTTATCCATTGCTGCCTTTTATGATTATAAGATATGGAAAATGAATGTCAAGACAGTCTTTTTGAATGGCTATCTTGAAGAGAATATCTATATGTCTCAACTAGAAGGGTTCATAGAATAGGGTCAAGAGCAAAAGGTTTGTATGCTTAAAAGATCCATTTATGGGTTGAAACAAGCATCTCGATCCTAGAATATAAGATTTTATACTGCGATGAAATCTTATGGCTTTTAACAGAACGTTGATGAACCTTATGTATACAAGAACATTGTCAATAAGACTGTAGTTTTTCTGGTATTATATGTGATGATATTCTACTCCTAATGATTGAGGTAGGATTTCTTGCTGACATTAAGGGATGGCTAGCATTGCAATTTCAAATGAAAGATTGAGAGATGCACAATATGTTTTTGGAATCCAAATAGTTCGGAATAGCAAGAACATAATGCTAACATTATCACAAAAATCTTATATTAACAAGATGTTGTCTAGATATAAGATGCAGAATTCCAAGTAGGTTTTGTTACTTTTCAGACATGGAATTCATTTGTCTAAAGAATATTGTCCTAAGACACCTCAAAATATTGAGGCTATGAAACAAACTCCTTATGCATTAGCAGTTGGGAGTTTGATTTATGCCATGTTGTGTACACGTCCAGACATATGTTATGCAGTTGGAATAGTTAGTAGATTTTAATCCAATCATGGATATGATCAATGGACTACCGTTAAAAACATCCCTATGTATCTTTGGAGAACGAGGGACTATAGGCTTGTATATGGTGCTAAAGATTTGATCCTTACAGGATACATTGATTCTGATTTTTAGACCAATGTGGATTCTAGGAAATCTACATCGGGATCAATATTCACTCTAAATGAAGGAGCTATAGTATGGAGGAGTATAAAGCAAATTTATATTGTTGACTCCGCCAAGGAAGCGGAGTATGCAATGCATGTGTGATGCGAGCAATTATGATGTGATTTTGCGGTGATGTGTGTTATACGATGATCATTCAAGTTTTCCTAATAAGACCCAAGTATAAGCCTTATTAGGTTTCCTAGTAAGTCTAGGGTCGAATAAAGGGACTACTAAGTAAATATACGACAGTCACTTTGATTCTCTTGTGGTAGTAAAAACAAATGAAGTGGATGATGCTTTGATAAAGGTTTTTTTTCTATGCGACGGAGTTTGAACGCAGAGTTGATGAATGCGTAGAGTTACAATGAGTATGGGATGAAGGGGTTGGGAAGGGGTTTGGCTAGCATTTCCTAAGATTATGCACAAGTTATGCGATGTCTAAGTTTCTATTTCTTACTTTTGCGATTCTAATCTGACTCTCTCAAGCCTAGATTCTAATCTAACTCTCTCAAGTCTAGATTCTATCATTAGACTACTCTTTCAAGTATCTCTAAAGGGTAAAAGACGCATACATAAGACAAAATGATTGCATAAAATGTAAATCTTAAGTCATGCTAGCTAAGTACTTCTCAACCCATTCAAAAATTTAGCTACTCATGTGAAGTATGGAGAGATTGAACATAGAGTGAAATGAGATTTCCATTTTCTGTAAATAAAGTACCGAATACAAAATAACAAATGGATTTGAGAGATAAGAAGCTCAGTAAGCAATGTCTTGCTTCCCGTGGCCTTTTACACTATTCTTTTTCACCCCAACTCTATTCTAGATGTGTATTCTTACTCTCGCAAGTGTTGGCTCTCTCTCCTTTGTAACGCTTTCTGGCAGTTTCTCGATCTATCCGGGAATGATCTCTCGACTTCCTCGTCTCCTTATTCGTCTTCGTCTTCTAAGTATATCTACGAATATGTGCGTGAACGGACTACTAACTCTCTCTCTGACTTTTTCACCCATTTTAAACTGATGTCCTTCGGTATTTATAGAGCTCAAGGTGAAGTAGCCCTCCTTTCTAATGATTGCAATGATGGGTGGTATTAATTCTCTTGCTCTGATGCGCCGATTAATCGTCACTAAAAGTTGAGTGTACATTCTACAGTGTATCTTTAACGGCTTGTTAAGTAAATTCGAAATTGAGCGTTAGCAACTTTCCGTCCCATCATGATTTATTATGATGTTACCTTGATGCGCAGTCTTTATGCGGCCACCTTTGTAAGAAACTTCTCACGATCGCATGACTTATAATCACAATCTTCAAACGCGTTGACGGCTTGTTCCTTTGGATTGAAATTTCACTTGCGCCATTGCATTTTTCTTGCACAAAATAAGTAAATTAACTGCTTTTATGCGATGGGTGCTTGCGATCGCAATTTCTTTCAGTTTAGCGCTTTTGGACATGATATTGCTTATTTTTCCATCACATTCTCTCATTGTTTTACTTATTTGAG
This sequence comes from Benincasa hispida, assembly GCF_009727055.1. Lineage (NCBI taxonomy): Eukaryota > Viridiplantae > Streptophyta > Magnoliopsida > Cucurbitales > Cucurbitaceae > Benincasa > Benincasa hispida. The sequence goes on along the minus strand of NC_052355.1, from coordinate 50,067,665 downwards.
CTATAATAACTTTTATTTCTACCAGTTATCACAACCCAAATTTAAAACAATGCTTGTCCTCAAGATAAACTAAAGATTTTCTTTAAAAAGTCAACCTCCTTTACCCTACCTAGATTTCTCAAGGTGTCTTATTCAAATTTCATGAACCAATGCCTTCTTAATTTCTCTTCTAATCTTTTCCTAAAATATTTCTACTCTTTAGGGACCGCAAGTGATGACATGTAGAAATGCACGTCATCTTAGGGCTTTTATTTAGAATTATGAGGGTTGTTAAATATAATATGTGACAATTATGTTAGGAATTCATGAGAAAATGAGTTTGCATCGTTCAGTATTAAGAATCTCGACTAACTCACTATTATGCGTTATTATGCGTTCAATTGTCTATTTTTTTAGCTAACGCAGGAATCAGACACAGACGCAAAAGCCGGGCTATTGCATAGACGATCGCATACATCGTCGCATACACTCGACGCATGAATATTGTGTCCATTAATCACATGCGGTGATTGCGTACGACAGTCGTATGGGTGTTGCGGCTGTCGAGCGAATGCGTCCATCGTATAGGAATTGCGGTCGTGAGCAAATGAGATCATCGTGTAGAAGTTGCGTTAATCAAGCGAATGCGGTCATTTCAAGATTGCGGCTACACAATGATAACCATAATAGTAGGATCACCGCACGGTTGGTGGAATGGAAGCATCAACGAATATCTCGAGAAAATCAAAAGATGATGTTGACATTTCACCTACCACACCGTTAGCAGCCGAGATTCAGAAAAGAACCAATGCGCCGCTAATGTCAAAATCAGAGTAGGTCCATAATGCTGTCGGCGATCAAGCTCTATAAATAGAAGCCACTGAGCAGAATTTCAATTGATCCGGGGTTTTCATCCAAGGTTTCCTACCTTCAGGTGGATCCTTGTGATCCAGACGAACGCGTTAGAAGAAAGCTTAAGAGTTCTTCATCTCTTTCATCCATTCTGAGTGATGACCGGAGCCTTTGCCGGAGTTAGATCTCGAGAGAGTCAGCTCCACCACACTTCCATGGCACCACCGACAGCCTTGACACACATCCGCTGGAAGTAAGACATTGCTTCCAGCTGGTCCTTTCATTTTCTCTTCTTTTCTTTTATTGTATTGTATTACATTTTGGATTAAGAAATTAATACATTGTGTGTTCAATGCATTTCTATGTTTCCTTCGATTCCATCTCCATCTTTCTTTGCTTAGCACCTTTAACATTCATTGCATTACTTAGTGAGACTGTTAGAGTATCGCATACTTAATCATGCGAATTAGAGATATGAAGCATGTAGCAAACTGCCGAAAGGTGTGCATTGTGCAAGTGTGTGAAAAAACCTTATTTTCTTAGTGTGAAGCTGTAGCAGTGCCTATCTATAGGCGGATGCAACGCTTGTCTACGAGTAAAGTGAGCAACAATTAACTGCCCGGAAGGGTAAGTGGTTGGTCGCATTAAGCAATGTAAGCCAGTGTTCACTAGAGATAGGAATAATCTTGTGTCAGCCAAGTTTATGTGATTACCTTTTCTTATTGAGTGCATCATTCATCATTTAGGCATACTTGGAAGAGTAGTTTAAAATCCAAATCTAAGTCTTGGGAGAGCAGATTGGATCATAAGCAAGAATGAGGAACTTAGGAATAAGCTCTGTTTGCTATTACCACAACGTATGCACCCTACGGAGAGGATATTGCATGTGTCCAAGAAGTAGGATATGGTGGCGGTATGCGGTCATCCCGACATTTCGCATACATATCACATACGTCCTAGATTTAGGCACAAGTGTGTGTAGCATGATCGTATAGCTTGCGTTGGCTGAGGTTGCCCTTGCGGTCAATCTTAAGGGTTGTGATGAAGACATCCTCACATTTTATCTATTTTCCATCCATTTACTACGCATTAACAGTTGCCGTGTCTCTACCTCTCATTCATACTTCCAATGCTTTGTCTGTTAATTAGGAGTAGGAGTAGTTATTAGCTTATACCCCCCATCATCATTTTATTCAACCGCCGAAGACACATTACCGCATAGCATTTAATTACATGTCCCTGAGTTCGACCTCGGATCACCCGAGAAACTTGCGTTCACGTTATACTTGGCGTGAGTGCAAGAAAACTTGTGACGAGAACGCATGGTCATCGCATACAATCGTTAATGCATAGTTTCATTCCAACGCATGAGAATCAATGTGTAACCTAAGACATGTATCACATATTGCGTCCCACGTAATTGGTGCAAGTAAAATTGTGATCCAAGAAATTGGGCGACCACGCGCTTGAAAGAATGTGATCGCAAAGTCATGCGATCGTGAGAAGTTGTTCAAGAAGGTGGCCGCATAAAGACTGTGCATCAAGATGACAGCATAATAAATCATGATGGGACGGAAAGCTGATGATGGTTAAATTTGAATTTAGTTGACAAGCCGTTAAAGCCACACTGTAGCAGGTACACAACTTTCGGTGACCATTAATTGGCACATCAAAGTAGGAGATTTAATGACCGCCCATCATTGCAATCATTATAGAGAAAGGTTGCTTCATTTTGAGCTCTATAAATATCGAAGGCCACCATTGTAACAAGTTAGATCGTCATATCGCCATATAGAATAGAGAATAAGTTAGCGAGCCGTCAGTTCATATTTGTACTTATAATTAGACGATTGAGACGAGCTAAGAGACAAAGAAGCCGAGAGATCATTCCCGGGTAGATCGAGAGACTGTCAGGAAGCACTACAAAGGGAGAGAGGGCCAATACTTGTGAAAGCAAGGATATTCATCTGGATAGAGTTGGAGTGAAAAGGACAGTGTAAAAGGCCACGGGAAGCAAGACATTGCTACCGAGCTACTTATCTATACATTTCGTTTCTATTCTGTATTCTGCATTTATTTATAGAAAATGGAAATCTCATTTCAACTTATGTTCAATCTCTCCATACTTCGCATGAGTAGCTAAATTTCCGAATGGGTTGAGAAGTACTTAGCTAGCATGACCTAAGATTTACACTTTATGCGATCGTCTTGTCTTATGTATGCATCATTCACCCTTTAGAGATACTTGAGAGAGTAGTCTAAAGAAAGAATCTAGACTTGAGAGAGTCGAATTAGAATCTAGGCTTTAGGAGTCAGATTAGAACCGCATAAGCAAGAGATAGAAACTTAGGCATAAGTTCTATTGCTATGAACACATTACATGCACCCTAGAAATAGGATATGATAGTATGCGATCACTTATTGTATGTGTGCATCATTCATCATCGCATAGACAAGAATAGAAGCTTAGACATAAGTTCTATCGACATTTTCGTATACATCGCATACATCCTAGAAATAGGAATTATGGTATTTACATTGAGAGATGACATGCTGTTGTTTGTGTGTAACATGATAGCATAACTTGTATGTGCAATGCATAACACATCACCGCAACTTCACATCATAATCGCATCACAATTACAACGCATCGGTTATTTTTCGAAGCAAAATTGGGGTGGTTTCTCCACCTGGGGATAGGTGTATTTGAGAAAGGGTTATTCTTGACAAAGTAGATTGACTGCAGGTTCCGTGGACAATCATCAATCAGATGCGATTCTCCACATGTAGCATAGCTCGTGCTTGTCTGTTCAATTGCATTGACTTGCTCTCTTTGCATTCCAGGATTGTTGATTGCGATGCCCTGTAACAGATTTATCATCACATTCATTTGATTCTACAAAGATGCGATGGCACCGATATTTGCGTTACCTTTTCTGGTTTTTCCTCGTTGATTGTTTTCCTGCCAATCTTCATGATTTTTTGATATGCAATCAAGGATATTCTTAGCCTCATCATACGTCTTATCTAGTAAACTGCATGCTGCTGCCACATTGGCAGCTGTCTGCGATGCAGGATTTAATCCATGATAGAAATTTTCCATCTAGAGACAATCTGGTAAGCTGTTGTACGGACAATCTCGCATTAATCTCTTAAACCTCGCCCACGCGTCGCTAAGCTATTCATCTTCTTCTTGTTCAAAATTTGTGATTAACTTCCTCCTTCTGGCATTCTCGATAGGAGGGAAATACTTTTTCATAAACTTCTCGATAACCTATTCCCACAAAGTTATCTCCCCTACTTCGAAGGAGTATGCCCATTTCCTTGCTTTATCGCATAAAAAAAATGGAAATAGCGTGAGTTGAACTTCTTCAGTAGAGATATTCGAGAACATAAAAGTGTTAAAAATTTCAATAAAGCTTCGGAGATAGGCGTGAGGATCTTCTCCATGCCATCCACTAAACTACTTGGCTGTCTGGATCATCTGTAACATAACCAGCTTCATTTTAAACCTTGATCCGTCCAAAGCTGGCCTCATGATTCCTAGGGAGAAATCATACAGGTTAGGTGACGCATAGTCCCGGATGGATCGATTGTGATCATTCGCCAGGAGGATATGATTCTCCATAATGTTGTTCGCATTTGCTACTCTTTCTTCTGGTTGTTCCGCCATTCTAGGAGTTCTTCCTTGCTGTTGGTGGTTGTCTCTCTGTCTTCTTTGGAATGTTCTTTTGATCTCTGGGTCGTAGTTGGGCTCAGGAGCATATCCTTCGCTCATGCAACGCCTGCTTCTTCCCTCACCGAAGGAATGGTAGTGCACAGAGGTCGAAAACTGCAAAGAAAATCAAAGAGGTTTACTATTAGCGCAATATGTACCGTAGTCCCTGGCAACGACACCAAAAACTTGATGCGAGCAATTATGATGTGATTTTGCGGTGATGTGTGTTATTCGGGGATCATGCAAGTTTTCCTAACAAGACTCAAGTATAAGCCTTATTAGGTTTCCTGGTAAGTCCAGGGTCGAACACAGGGACTACTAAGTAAATATGCGTCGGTCACTTTGATTCTCTTACGGTAGTAAAAACAAATGAAGTGGATGATGCTTTGATAAAGGTTTTTTTTTCTATGCGACGGAGTTTGAACGTAGAGTTGATGAACGCGTAGAGTTACAATGAGTATGCGATGAAGGGTTTGAGAAGGGGTTTAGCTAGCATTTCCTAAGATTATGCACAAGTTATGCGATCATGCAACATAAAAATAACAACACGTCATCTCTCAATGCAGAATGGCATAACTCCTATTTCTAGGACGCATGCGATGTGTATACGAAAAAGTCGATAGGACTTATGTCTAAGCCTCTATTCTTGTCTATGCGATGATGAATCATGCACACATAAAACAAGATGACCACATACAATCATTCCTATTTCTAGGGTGCATATGATGTGTTAATAGCAATAAAACTTATGTCTAAGTTTCTATTTCTTGCTTATCCAATGCTTATGCAATTCTAATCTATCTCTCTCAAGCCTAGATTTAGTTTCTAGACCACTCTCTCAAGTATGCCTAAATGATGAATGATGCTGTCTCTTATACACATCTAGATGTGTATAAGAGACAGGTCCCTATCTCATGCTTATGCAATTCTAATCTATCTCTCTCAAGCCTAGATTCTAATCTGACTCTCTCAAGTCTAGATTCTATCTTTAGACTACTCTTTCAAGTATCTCTAAAGGGTGAATGACGCATACATAAGATAAGATGATCGCATAAAATGTAAATCTTAGGTCATGCTAGCTAAGTACCTGTCTCTTATACACATCTAGATGTGTATAAGAGACAGCTTTTACACTGTTCTTTTTCACTCCAACTCTATTCTAGATGTGTATTCTTACTCTCGCAAGTGTTGGCTCTCTCTCCTTTGTAACACTTTTGGGCAGTCTCTCGATCTATCCGGGAATGATCTCTCGGCTTCCTCGTCTCCTTATTCGTCTTCGTCTTCTAAGTATATCTACGAGTATGTGCGTGAACGGACTACTAACTCTCTCTCTGACTTGTTCACCCCTTTTACACTGGTAGACTCAGTATTTATAGAGCTCAAGGTGAAGCAGCCCTCATTTCTAATGATTACAATGATGGGCGGTATTAATTCTCTTGCTCTGATGCGCCAATTAATCGTCACGAAAAATTGAGTGTACTTGCTACAATGTAGCTTTAATGGTTTGTCAACTAAATTCGGAATCGACCGTTATTAGCTTTCCATCCCATCATGATTTATTATGTTGTCACCTTGATGCGTAGTCTTTATGCGGCCATCTTTATAAGAAACTTCTCACGATCGCATGACTTGCGATCGCAATCTTCAAGCGCGTTGAAGCCTTGTTCCTTTGGATTGCAATTTCACTTACGCCATCGCATTTTTCTTGCACAAAATAAGTAAATTAACTGCTTTTATATGATGGGCGCTTGCGATCGCAATTTCTTTCAGTTTAGTGCTTTTGGACATGATATTGCTTATTTTGCCATCACATTCTCTCATCGTTTTACTTATTTGAGCTATAATAACATACATTTTTACTAGTTATCAATGTGAAGCAGCGAAAGAAGTAGTATGACTAAGAAAGTTCTTGATTGATTTGAAAATAGTTCCAAATATGCATTTTCCTATCACTCTATTATGATAACAGTGGAGTAGTTACAAATTCAAAAGAATTGAGAAGCCATAAGCACAGGAAGCACATCGAGCGCAAGTACCATTTCATCAGAGAGATAGTACACTAAGGAGATGTGATAGTCACCCAAATAGCCTTAGAAGACAACCTGATTGATATGTTTACTAAGGCTCTTACAGTTAAAGTGTTTAAGGGTCACCTAGTGGGATTAGAACCACGGGTTATATAAATCTAAGGCAAATGGGAGAATTCATGGGTTTCTAATGCCCTAGTTTATTGTTTTTATATTTATTCTCTTATACTCAGCATTGTATATATGATACTCTACAAGAGTTTTAGTTCAAGTGAGAGTTTGTTGGGTTGTATGTTCTAAAACTCGCAGTTTATAAACATTAAATATATTCTATTTGCAATAAAGAAGTTATTGAGGTTTATTCAATAAAATTGTTATTAAATGTGAAAATTGCACTTGTAAAGCCTAAATCCAATAAACTAACGAACTCCTAGCTATAGCATGAATACTTGAACTTTATGTGGTGACATAAAAGAGGATCATGTTTGAGTATATAGCCAAAACGGTCTATAAGTATAAAGCTAGGTTTGGATACCTTATCTTAGAGACACTATGGATGCGACCCACTTTGTATTTGATACAAACGATGTGACCCCAAAATTGTTCATGTAGAGATATACAAGTGGGGGCATCCTATGCAAAAGATGTTTGCAGAAGACTAGATCACAAAATAGTCACTTTTCTTTACTATTTCAATCTGATGACCTAAGGTAACTCGATCTCAATCTTGAGCTAACAATAAACTCTTGTTTATTCGGGATTATCCTTTCATATGCATGGGTGAGAGTGACTCAACATTGCCGCCCAATAAGCCTCCCACTTTAGAAGTAAGATCGGATAGATATCTGGGGATATAGTCTTGCAAGATGGAATTCACTCCTACCCAATTTTAGGGATAGTAGATAGGTTGTTCCCACTTTAGAAGTAAGATCGGATAGATATCTGGGGATATAGTCTTGCAAGATGGAATTCACTCCTACCCAATTTTAGGGATAGTAGATAGGGTGTTCCCTTAATTACTGACTTCTAGTCTTGAATAAGGGGTCACACCCTCTCTATGACTGAGAGGGACTTGGTTTATTGGTAGGACCATAAACCAATTGTTCATTAGTGGATCAGTGGAGACTTAAAGAGAAAGATGTACTATAAGGGTAAAATGGTAATTTGGACTCAACTGTGAATATGAACAACCTGTGAATGATCAACTTACTGGTCATGGTTAAATCAGATGGACAAAAATATATCTACAATGATGAGAGTACAACTATTGAACTTTAGTGGAGTGACCCGGTAGTTAACGAATATTAGTTGATTCGATTAAAATAGTTTAGCCAATTAATCTCGGATCGTTGGAGCTCATGATCTGTAGGTCCATTAGGTCCCCCTACTAGCTCATAAAAGATTAAATCTTAGAATAGTGTGATGAGAGAATTTGAAATGTTCAAATTTAGTTTATGAAATTGTTAATTATATACGATATAATTAAACATTTAATTATCAGATTAAACAAAATTGGAGAGTTGGAAAATATTTAAATATGATTTACCATTAATTACATGAATAAGGATTCATGTTTTGAAATAAGTGTTATATTAATTTAGTTTTTGATATTAAATTAATTAAATTAATCAAACTGTTTAATTAATTATTAATAATTAACTTTTGTTTAAAATTAATGAATTTTATTTAATATTAATTATTGAATAATATTTTATAAAATCGAAATTCGATTTTAAATTTGAAATTTAGAATTTCAAATTATTTTGACTTGGAAGAAAAATCAATTGAAAAATTGAAAAATAGATTAAGTGGAATTCTCCCACTTAATCCATCTATTTTTCGACTTAATATGTAATGTCTTAGTGTGAATCTCTCAAATAGTCCAGTTTTGCATGTTATTATTAAACAAAAGGTTGGATTTGCTGAGAAAATTGATTTAAGGCAATCTGATTTTTGAAGAGAAAGAGTGATGAGCTTTGACATATCAGAAACAACTTCTAGATCAGTCCAAAATTTTATGAGCCAACCAACCTCCTTGACAGCTTCACAACCCTCTGTCTCCATGGTAAAGTTAGCAATACAACTTTGCTTTGTGTTCTCCAGACTACAGCTCTTCCGTTAACAGTAAACACTGATCTTGAAATGGATTTCCTAGAATCCCTATCAGTATGAAAATCAAAGTTAATGTAACTTGTAAGGACCAGATCCTTAGACCAATACACAAATATGTAGTCCCTTGTTTTACAAAGATACTTGAAGATGGTTTTAACAGCTGTCTAGTGATCTAATTCTGAATTGCACTGATGTCTATCGACAATCCCCACTACATAGCAGACATCAAGTCTAGTACATAACAGTGCATACATGAGGTTACCAACAGCCAAAACATAGAGAATCCATCTCATTTTCTCAACTTCTTGAGGTGTCCTAAGATGCTGTTCCTTGGATAATATAATTCCATGCTTGAAAGGTAATAAACCCCTCTTGAAATTGTGCATCGAATATTTGATAAGCATATT
>NC_052355.1:50035597-50057695 GCF_009727055.1 Benincasa hispida | reverse complement strand
GTCAATATAAAGATGTTTGAGATAAGGCTAGCATTTTATTCTTACGATCCCTGATGATCTGGATCCCTTATAACAAACTCTGCCTCTCCTAAATTTTTCATATGGCATGGGCTGCTAACCATTCTTTAACATTTTTCAGTAGAACCTACACCATTTCTAATGAGTAGGATATTGTCCACATATAATACTAAGAAAACCATCGAACTGTTGATGATTTTCTTATAGACACAGAGCTCATCAACATTCTGTTTAAAAGCCATAAGATTTTGATTGCAGTATCAAATCTTATATTCCAAGATCGATACTTTTTTTCCATCATAAATGGATCAATTAAGCTTTGTAAACTATTTGCTCTTAACCTTGCTTAATAAATCCTCTAGTTATTGTATATAGATGGTCTTCTCAAGATTCCATTTAGAAAGGCAGCTCGATGTCCATTTGCAAATCTCATAGTCATAATGTGTGGCAATAGACAGAAGAATACGGATAGACTTCAGTATGGTAACAAGTGAGGAAGTTTTCTCATAGTTCATCCCTTAATTGGGATATAAGTAAATGGATAAGGTTAGGTGCCTTATCCTAGTAACACGGCGGATATGACCCACTTTGTAATTGTTATATGAGTTGTAAATCTTACAGACAATATGAGCCATATTTTTCATATGGATACATGTGAATGGGAGTATCCTGTATAAAAATTTTATACAAGACCGGACCACGAAATGATTGGTTTCTCCTTATAATACCGTTACTTGAAGAAACCAACATTTCACTAGGATGACCATAGATGACTTGACCTTAGTCCTGAATGAGTTGTGAACTCTTGTTTATGAGGGCAACCTTTGATCTGTATGGGTGAGAGTGGCCATGTTAGCCGACTCAACAAGCCTACCATTTTGGGGATTTGTCCGAGTAGAGAGCTGGGAACACACTTACATGAGAAGGAATTCACTCATTCTCGATCATAGGGAAAGTAAATAAATTGCTCCTTAATAGCTGATTATGAGTCTTGAACAGTGAGGCCGCAACCTCTCACTGGCCGGTGTTAGTTTATAGTTGGACTATAAACTGTTTGTTTGTTAGAGAAATCTGTGGTACTTAAGAAGTTTGATATAACTACAAAGGAAAAACGATATTTTGACTTAGCTGTAGTTTTGAGCAATTTGTGAAGGGTCGACTCACTATTAATTGGTTATATCTATGGACACAAAAGCACATTTATAGTGCGAAGAGTGCAACTATCAGTCTTTAATAGAGTGACCGGTAGTTAATGAATATTGATTAATCTATAAAAGAGTTTAATTAATTAATCTCATATCAATGGAGCTTCTAATCTGTAGGTCCATAAGATCCCTTCGTTAGCTTGCTAAGGATAGTAATGAGAAGTGATTTGAATTATTCAAATTACTTAAAGGAATTTTATATTAATATGATTAATATATAGTGTATTCTGATACATTATAAAATATGGTTAATTATAGATATGATCTATAATTCAAACTATATAAGAGAGAAATATTTGAATGAGATTCAAATATTAAATTCATATAAATTGGATTTATATAGAATTATAGTATAAGAGAGATGTATGCATATAAATATGTGATATGTATATGTTAACTAATTAACTCTTTATTAAATATGATTTATTATATAGTTATTTAATTTATATGTCAATTGATTAATTAATGGCTAATTAATTGATCAACAAACAAAGGAGAGTGAAAACTTGGAGAGGGGGTTACTCTCTCCCTATAAATATACTATTATAATCCATTTAGGGTAAGGGTAAATAATCTGGCCTCCACTCTCATATTCTCTCTATTCTCTCAAGAACATTCCTTAAGCTTTCATTCCCTCTTCTAAGATGTTAGAGCCCACATATCTAACTCCTTGGAATTCTAGAGCATAACGAGAAAGCTCTTGCATTGGTGTCTTTGTTCATTGAGAGGTTCGAATTTGTTTGTGACCAAAGGAGAGGAAAATTTAGAGAAAGGGAATCTTCAAAGGCGAGTTATCTTCTTCGCTTTCTTTCTCATTAGAAGCATGCTTAAGTTTGATTTAATGTTTATCCTATATTTGTATGATTTAAATCATTGATTTTCAATTTTATAAAATCAATTTTCAAATTGTACGACGATCACATGCTTCCACGGAAATCCAATTCCCTTCAATTGGTATCAGAGCCAATTTTTTGCAATTACTGTTTTCGGTTTTAGAAACAAAAAGTAAAGAATATAGTGGGTGAATTTCTTTACTTTTTCCATGAGATGATTACTATAAATTTCATTTGAGTATTTTTGGCTTAATAGATGTTTTTGGGAATTTAATTCGATAATCGAGTCTATAAGTCTGGATCACAAGTCTTGTAAGTGTTTTTGATGATCAGGATGAAAAACGGTGGATTTTGGTGCAATTTTGAAGCATTTTGCTGCAGATTTGGTGTTTCTAGACTGCAGTGGTGCGATGCTGCATCCCTAACGTCGCGATGCAGCAATGTGAGGCAGAAGACAACCTTTTTTCGTAGCTCATAACTTGTAGAAATACAAGTTATTATAGCCTTTTACTTAGAATAAAGAGGGTAGATAAGCAAGCTCTCTCTTTTCCCTTACACTCTTCGCGATGAGGCCAAGAGATGGGCCTTTTCCTTAGAGCCAAATGAGATTATATCTTGGGATCAGCTAGTTGAACAATTTATGAAGAAGTTCTTCCCTCCAGTCGTTAATGCAAGGACATGGCGATACCTTGTGACTTTTGAACAAGGAGACTCAGAAACTCTGAGTGTTGCTTGGGCCATATTTAGGCATCTTATTTGTAACTTCCTGCACATCGACATCCCTGATTGCGTAATGGTAGAGACTTTTTATAGCGGGCTGAATAGAGCTTTGCAATTGGTGGCCGATTCCTCTGCTGTAGGAGGCCTTATGGACAAGATGGTATGATGCGCTAGGTCGTATTGCACCCCAAATTAATTTTTGTGCCTTACCTTACTAAATATAGTGAGGGAAGTATGGAGTTGATCCACAGAGAGCTGATTTAGATTTCTTAACTTTGAAACTTATAGAATATAACCAGAAGGGGGGTTTGTGAAAATGATTAACGTAAATTGCGTGAAAATTAAATTGGTGCAGAGTAAATTAAATGCATGGAGTGAATTAAGTGAATTTTTGTGTGAAAGTTATCAACCGAACAAAACACCTAACTTTGGTTGGCCTAGTTTATTCCATTCCCTTTCAATTTTATCATGGACTTAATCATAAGATTAATGTGAAAATTTTTAATTAATACTTAGCCTACTCGCTTAGAATCCTAATCGATAGTCCTTAAGATCGAGTTAATTTAAAGAAATAGCGAGAATCCTCCACTAATTAATAAAGTAACAAACATTAAGATTAAGGGTGACGCTAAGCCGAATAATTGATTTCCATCATCTAATCTTAATGTTTGTTACTTTATTGATTAGTGGAGGATTATCGCTAATCTTAATGTTTATCTAGATTATAAAGTAATGTTTATCAAATTGAATCCCAATTTGACTTCACAAACTTACTTAACTTTTACTTCTACGTGATTACTACCTAACGATTACAAATTAGGACTAATCAAAGCAATCAATCACACTAACATAGCTAATTTGTCAAATTATCCTATGCAAGATGGATTGAAGAACAAATTCAAAATGAAATCTCATAAAATTCAGAACAATCTCAGCAGAATTATATTCCAAGTCTCAAGAATGAAGAAGGAATGGAGATAAACTACAAAACCCAAGCTAAGTACTTACCTCTTGGTCACAAATCATGCTTTAAAACCAATAATCAAGCTCTATGATGATAAAAATGGCAAGAAATTACAATATTCTATCGAGGAGAGAAGGAAAACGAGTCCAACAATGGCAAAATGGCATGATAACCTATGTTTCGGACAGAAAATACGATATATACTAGACGTCGCAACATTGCAACGCTATGCAAACTAGTGCGTGCACCTCCATCTATTATTCGTAGCGTTGCAGTGCTACATGTAGCGTTGCAACACTCCCTTGTTCCACACCAAAATATAATGCTTCTATCTTCGAGCGTTGCACGATTCACCTTTTGAGCGTTGCAACGCTTCGACTGAGGGCAGAATTGTAATTCTTCGGTCTTATTTCCCTTTTTGTGCAATTTAGCTCTCAACTTGGCCATTTTATCATCTTTTCACCCTGAAAGCTTTATTCGACCTCTTGTACACTCAAGACTTACAAAATTATCAATTAAACACATTAAATAGCCATGGAATACATTGAAATCCCCCACTGCATGAGCCAAAATGACTTCTCTCGCTCCCACCTTGAAAGTCATTTGTTGTTCAGAAAGTTGTTTCCAAGAACTAGTTTCCTGTAGAAAAGTGCAAACATGATTAGCAATGTCCGAATCTAATATCCAGGTTAGGTGAGTATTCTCCACTAGACATGTTTCAACTACAAGTAAATCTGATTTACCTTGGTTCGCCTTTTTCGCTTTCTTTTCTGCTAAATACTTTGGGCACTTAAGCTTCCAGTGCCCATCCTCTCCGCAATGGAAACATTTCCCTTTGGGAGCTTTGTTTTTATTTTTCTTTGCAGTGGTTTTCTTATTCCCTTACCCTTCTTCTTCATTTGTACACTTTTGTCTATTGAGGAAGAGGGAACAAACTTATTTTTATCAGTGGATTTTGTTCCAGATGAAGAACCCTTGAGAAACTTTTTAGGTCGTAAAATAACATTTACTTCACTTTCTTGAAGTTTCATCATAGACTGATACGTCTGTAGTTCGTTCAACAGAGTAGTCAAATTGTAAGTAATTTTGTTCATAATAGCATTGGCCCTGAAAGGTAGATAACTCTTCGGAAGAGATTCTAATATCATACTGACTTGACTGGTTTCATCGATCATCCGGCCATGAGCCTCAACAATATTAAAATGGGCCATCATATCAAGAACATGTTCTCTGACGTTGGTACCATCTTTCGTGCGAGTACTATAAACATACTTAATGGCTTCATGTTGAACAAAGGATGACGGTTGCCCGAACATCTCCTGGAGTGACGCCATTATCTCACAGGCAGTGGGCATTATTTCATGTTTCTTATTAAATACATCAGATATACTTGTTAAGATGTAAGCCTAGCTTTTTTCGTGTTTCTTATTAAGTACATCAGATATACTTGCTAAGATATAAGCCTTGGATTTTTTCGTTAGCCTTAACCCACCAATCATAGATGTCCTAAATATCTTGGTTCGCTGTTGTACTGGGAATCGGAGGAAATTCCTCCGTTAACACAAACCTCAAATCATCCACAACTGATATCGTATTTATGTTGGATTTCCAGTTTGAATATCCTTCTCCATTAAACTTATCGGAAGCGAGCAGTTGTATAATTGAATTTGGCATTGCTGAAAAATTAAACAAATTCTATTAAACTTATGCATCTAAATCCATTTTTTAGCAAAGAAATAAAGTACCCATTTTCCTTTATTTATTTTGCAAAACTTTAGTGATTCAAAATGTGGGGAAGTCAAAAAAAATTTCATCGAAGCAAGACAATCCTGACCAAATACTATATCAGAATAACTCTTTATTTCTATAGTTCATTTGGTTATCGTTCTCGGTCAAGATCTTTACTAACAATTAGTAATTCGTATAACTGAAACCCCCCATTTTCAGATCTTATAGAACAGTATGAATGTGTCCATGTGGTGGAAGACAATATCCAAGACAGAACTATAAGACCCTATTCATTTCTGAAGCTTGGGTTGTTCCGAATCCTATGTCATAACCTCTGTAGGGATCGTCGTGGTTAACGACTAGCTAGTGCCGCCTAAAAACGACAGCAAGTGCAACATAGGAATCTCACGGTTCTAACTAATGGAGGAGATCGTAGGATAATGTTGACACATTTCCTTCACCCACTTACTGAATTACTTCCCCCATTCACCTTGTTATTGACCCATGCAAACACTTTCTAAATGGAGTAGTCGTGGTAAAAGCGACACGAAGCTGAGCATAGATCTCACGGTGTGAACTCTCAGGGACGCGAGAGCTAATAACTATATATCAAATATATTTTTAATTCCCACTGAAGTGTCCTAAATGTTTGGGTGTTTTTTACTTAGGTTTAAAAACGGCTAACTTTAAACAAGCCAAGTCTATATTATTTTTATCCATGTTTAACATTTATATTTGGATATTAACCTACGATGTCTAAGAGTTTAGACCAGTTTAAACCTCACACCGCTCACGCAAGCTCATAAAAATCAATTAAAAACACTTAATATTTCGGTCATAATCCCCAGATAGAAGGTGTTACGTAAACCATCAACTTAAGTACCCTTAGCCTTATACAGGTTTATAAACTGATTTGAGTTTGTAACCAAATTTTATAAGGTAACAATCTATTTTAACTGTTAAAACTAGTTGCTAATCTAAGTGAGCAGGTGTGTTTATCTTTGTTATGGATTTTAATGTCGAATTTCATTTTATAACAAACTTATAAAATAAACATGCTTTAACATACCATAACATGCTTCTAAGGTGTTCAAAATCAATATAACAATTACAACAATTTTTAACAAACCCTAAAACATGCATACTATATATTATAACTAATTATAAATAAAAGTAATACATGTAACATGCTTACCTATGGTGGGATTTTAAATCTAAATGGCATACTTTATGCATATAAGAATATTTAATTATAACAAACATCAAATGCATAAATAATTAAACATAAAACTAATTATGATTTTTGGTTTTGGGTAATTTTAAAACAAATAAAAGCCTAACTATTCCAGCTTCAAAAACTTCTGGACCGCTCAAACAGCCTTGGACCAAGCAAAATCATCGAGTATCAGAAAGCAACCAACATCGAGTATGCTAGTATGTATTGAGTATGACATCGAGCATCATCAAACATCAAATATTTCACAAAAATACCATCGAGTAGGCACCATCAACTATTGAGTAAGGCATCTAGGATTGAGTATCGAGTATTTCATGAAATATCATCGAGTAGATGCATCGAGTACCATCGAGTATGGCATCGTGCATCGAGTATTTCATGAAATTTCATCAAGAATGCCATCGAGTATCCCATCGAGCATCAAGTTTCTGGCAGAAATTCGAATTTCTAGTTCTTGTTGCTTTGACCTTCTTCAGTTTTTTCTTTAATTACAACCTAATTGCAACTCTAATGACTCCAAATGAATTAAAGACTCTTAAACACATTAAGGCCCATCATACAAGAGTTACAACATAATTGAAAATATTCAAATGCCAAAATACTGAAAAACCATATTAGTACACCATTTTCATACAGTTCATGAGGAACCCCCACCAAACTCAAATTAACAATAGATAAGTGCTTAAAGCATGCTCTAATACCAATTGAAGGTGTAATATAACATGCAACGGAAGAATTCAGAAACAATAAGCACTTAAACTACACTTAATTTGAGTTTTAAACATGCTACTCATGAGGTTTTCATAAGAGGGTTTGAACAAGACAATACCTTTCTAGTTCTCTTCACGATTTCAGCAGAATCTTCACAAGTTTGAATTGGATTCTTTAGATAGACCACCAATAAGATCTTCTCCACTATGCTCAATAAGGAATGTGCGGGGGAAACACTATAATCAAGCTGAATTGAGGATGAACCCCTGAGGGTGTAGTAGGGTTTTCAGTTTTGCAGCAACTTGGATAAAATCTCAGAGATCTCTCTAAATTCCATGCATGAAGCTTCATTATATAGACTCATTTCATGCATTAGAACATGGTTGCATGTAAGGTAGCTCCTACTTGGAATTTATTGAAGAACTCATGGTGGAATTTGATGATAAAACACCATAAAAGATGTTTTTTGGGAAAAATCCATTAACTCTAATTAATTTCAATTAAATTGATTTTTATTTTAAATAAAACTATTTTATTTAAAATTTAGTTTTATAAAATTAATTCAAAATTAATTAATTTAAATAAAAATAATTTAATTAATTTAATATATCAATATTAAATTAATAAAACATCAATTCCACCAATATGATTCAAATTCATATAATCAATATTTAAATCATAATTTAAATATTAATTGATTCTCCAATCTTGTTTTAATTTCAACTAAATTAAACGTTTTAATTACATCGTATACAATCAATTGAAACCCTAAAACCATATTTGAACATTTCAAATTCATAACCTTAAATTCAAAATTCATCCAATCAATACTCAATTTATTATTCCAATTTATGAGCTAGTAGAGGGACCTACAGATCATGAGCTCCAATGATTTGTAAGCAATTGGTTAAACTTTTTAAATCGAATTAATTACTTTTCGTTAACTATCAAGATATACCACTATAGCTTGATAGTTGCACGCTCCTCACTGTAGATGTATTTCTGTCCATGTTAACTATAATCAGTAAGTCGCTCCTTCACAAGTCGTTCGTATTTACAGCTGGGTCAAAATTATCGTTTTACCCCTATAAATACATCTTGTTCCTTAAGCTCCCACTGACCTTCTAATGAACAACTAATTCATAATAAGACTTATGAATCATGTCCCTCTCTATCATGAGAGGGCGGGGCCCCAATTGTTCAAGACTAGGAATTAGCACTTAAGAGAACAACCTAGCTGCTAACTCTAAGAGGGGTAGGAGTGAATTCCATCTTGCAAGGCTATGTTCTCAGCTATCTATCCGGTCTTGTCCCCGATATGGAAGACTTATTGAGCAGTGTAGTTGGACTACTCTCACCCATTCAGATCAAAGGAAAATCCCAAATAAACATGAGTTCATAGCTAGCTCAGGATTAAGATCGAGTTATCCTAAGTTACTTTAGTATGAAATAGTCAGTTTTAACAATAAACGGTCGTTATAAAGAAAAGTTACTATTTCGAGGTCTAGTTTTTATGCAAACTCATTGCATAGGATGTCCACACTCACATATCTCTACATGAATGATTTGTGGATCACATCATTTGTATTACCTATACAAAATGGGTCGCATCCAATAGTGTTACCAGGATGAGATACTCAATTTCATCCATATACTTATAGACTATTGAGGCTATATACTATTAACTTGATCCTGTTTATTTCACTATATAGAGTTAAAGTATTCATATTATAGCCATGGATATGTTTATTGGATTTTCATAATAGAATGCAATATAAACAACTTTATCGAATAAGATACCCAATAATATTTTATTAATAAATAAAAGGTTTAACATGAAATTTACAAACTGCGAGTTCTAGGACATTCCCAACAATCTCCCACTTGGACTAAAACTCCAGTGAGAATAAATATACAAATATATACAATGTTGAGAAACATAAAGGAAAAATACAATAAACTAGGGCATCTATAATACCATAGATATTCTCCCACTTGCCCTAGATTATGTTGCTCGTATTCCTAGTCCAACTAGATGGCCCTTGAACACTTTGGTCGAGAGGGCCTTAGTAAATGGATTAGCATGGTTCTCTTCAGAGGTTATCTTCCTGACGATCACGTCTCCTCGATTCTTTTGAGTTGGCAATGGCACCACTATTGTCACAATATAATGTGATGGGTAGATGCATATTTGGAACTACTTCCAAGTCAGCCAAGAATTCGCGTAGCCATACTGCTTTTTTAGCGGCTTCACATACTTCTTCCATTGTGGATTCAGCAATACAACTTTGTTTAATTCTTCTCCAAACTATAGCTCTTTCATTGAGAGTGAAAACTGATCCTGAAGTAGATTTCCTCAAATCTACGTCAATATGAAAATCAGAATCAGTGTATCCAGTAAGGATCAATTCTTAGGTCCATACACAAGCACATAGTCCCTCGTTCTCCTTAGATACTTGAGGATGTTTTTTACAACAGTCCAATGACTGTGTCCTGAATTGGATTGGAATCTGTTGACGATTCCAACTACAAAGCATATGTTAGGATGTGTACATAACATTGCGTATATCAAACTCCCAACTATAGATGCATATGGAATTATTTTCATTTCCTCAACATCTTGAGGTGTCCCAAGACACTGTTCCTTTGATGAATGAATTCCATGTCTAAATGGAAAATACCTTTTTTTAAATTTTGCATATTATATCTTGACAACATCTTGTCAATATAAGATGCTTGGGATAGTGCTAGGGTTTTATTCTTTTGATTTCGAAAAATTTTTATTTCTAGAACATATTGATTGAGAGTAAAGGCTGGATGAAGCCCTCTGGGCCTACCGAACTGCATATAAGACAGCTTTAGTCATGTCTCTCTATGGGTTGATATTTGGAAAGGCATGCCATCTCCCATTAGAACTTGAGTATAAGTCAAACTACGCCTTGAAGAAGTTGAACCTTGATAGCTCTAAAAAAGAGCTATTATTCCTAGCTTAATTTGGGCTTCTTATCAGATTTTACGTGTTTATTTCCCTATTTTGTAGGTACCGAACAATCAAGAGGTAGAATTAATCATTTGGTGAAGAACGGGGTTAATTTGAAGCAACTTGGAGTTGATTTGAGCATCCGGGCTTCAAATGTGTAGTAATTACCAAAATGCCATCGAGTTCCACCGAGTATAATCAACCATCGAGTATCATCAAATACCATCGAGTAAAAGGCTGTCTAGTATTATCGAGTAGAATGCTACCGAGAAGACGAGCGTCGAGCATCGCATAGTCGAGCATTGAGTATCGAGTAATCGAGCATCGGGTATTGAGTTTTTGACAAAATGCTCAACATTGCAGTGCTGCCCCGAGCGTCACAACGCTCTAAATGTTCAACCTCGCCACCATTGCAATGTTTCCCTGACGTTCATGACCTTTCCTATCGAGCATTGCAACATTGTTTCCAGTGTTGCAAGGCTGCAATGATTCTATAAATACTCCTATTCGGTTTTAGGTCAAAGCATGTTGAATTGTATGCCAAAAATTGGGTTGTTCCTCGATGGAGGCCGAGGAGAGGCCTCACCCTCTTCCTTTTTCTCTAGGTATTCAGTATCATTAGGTTAGTTTTTATTTTCGGATTTTGAATGTGTACTGAAACATATCTCGTCAGTTTATCTATCAATCGATGAGGTAATTATTTCATATAGTTCTTGGATCAAACATTCTTTGTATTTGTGCTTATTCAGAATTATGTTTTTCTTGAATCTTGTTTAATTTAGACTTGTTTTTATGTGTTGGATTGACGCCCCTATCATGATTGCATGTCTTAGCTAGTTAAATTCAAGCTCGCATGTATCCTTGTAATCGTCCATGCTTTGAATTTACCCTTGTAGCACAGATTAGATGAGCATGCTTAGATGTATAGGCTGACCTTGAATCTTTGCATCACACATTTAATCAAGATTTAAATAATAAATTGATTATTTGAACATAGCTTTCTTGACACTTAATCAACAAAGTTGAATCCTTGTTTTTAATACATATGTTTCTAGATTTTTATGGCCGCTAAGGACCCAATTGCATCTAGGAGCATGTAGGTTAGTTAAGGCACAATCTTTCCAACCTTAATTACGAATTAGGACGCTCGATTTGGTTCAAATTAATTTATTGTCGGCATTTGCAGAGATCAATTAATTTGCATCAATTGGGTAGCTATGCATGCATAATTTTATAACATGAGACTTTGACGGAAAACAATGATTTAAATTACATTGAATGACTACTTGATCCAAGAACTAGATGAATCCATTATCGTTTCATATATCCCTTGTAATTTCCTTTTCTTGAATGTTTTCAATTTTAAAACCAAAAACCAAAACCCCATTTTTACTGTTTTTCCATGGTCAAATTTACCCCAAAAAGAAATTAATTCTGCGCTTCTATGTGATTCAACCCTGCACTTACCACTGTTGATACGTCTTAGTAGTAATAGGAGTAGTTCGGTGATTTTACAAATTTTCTTTTGACCAAGTTTAAAGGTTATTAACGACGTAAGTTTCGAGCCTGTAAAAAATGGTGTCATTTCCGGAGAAGCAAGCCAATTAATATCTTTTAGTTAGAATTTACTGTTAAACTTTAAAAACCAAAAAAAAATATTTTCTTTATTTTGTGTCTACTTGTTTTCAATGGCAGAAAATATAAACATTTATGCGCTTCAAGCGAGCTATGCGGAATAATAGGAAACACCAAAGGTAAGAGAGATTCATGGGCTTAGAGATTAAATTTCTGAACTAACCTCTATTGTTCAAGTTATGGCTAATATAAAGATACAAAATTCACATGGTCCTAAATACGAATATTATCCTCCTTGGGAGTTGCCTAACCAAACGTCATTCTCAATGTCATATCAGTCTGCCCACACAGATATTTCTTTAGAAGATATAGTTAGGGAACTTTGTAACCGCTTTGGTGAGTTTGTGCAGGAGTGCCCCTACGATTATCAAGAATCTGTCAGTTTACAGCAGGATGACCTCTATTTCGAACAAGAGGTTAGAGCTGAGCTTCAGAGTCCGAGTGACCACATCGCTTAGATCACTGAATCAGTTAAGAGACTGGAGGAGTCTTGAGAATCATCTTACTATGCAATAAGTTAAAATCAATCAAACTTAATGCATGGAATGCGAAGGGTCTTTGTTGATTCATTTCCCAAAGGCAATCGAGTGCGCCGAATTTTCTGTCCCACATTTAATGGAGTGGCACTAGGTGACATCATAGACCTCGTTGATTGCAATTCCTGGTCTAAGTCTATATATAGTGCTCGTCCATTCCATTTCATTTTTCTGTCGCCTTCATCTGAACCCTAAACCTTAAACCTCTCTGAGCTCTCAAGTTCCTAACTCTTCAATCATCTTTTCCTTGATTCTCCCCCTACCTCATCTAAATCAATGGCTTCCCAAAGCAAGAATACCCAAGAGCTCGCCTCTGAGGGTGTCGAAAATCTTCCTCCGTAGCCAAACACGTATGCTCCATCGGTTTCAACCACCATGTTCGTCAGAGAAGCAGCTTATCTTGTTACCAGCTAGCGATCTTAAGCCCAACCAAGGATTACTCGACCACAGCTCTCTTTTTTTAAACCCATCATCCAAAAACCTACCTTTTCTCTGACCATCGCCTTATTGCACAACCATGAGGGACGCACAAGGAGAGTGTCTCCACCAACAATTCTGTATTAGTCATGCCAACGCTTCCATCTGAGAGTGAACCTAAGAGGAAAGACGACATGGAAGTTTTTGGCAGTAACTTAACCACCATCGAAAAGGATGGTGGCTTGATGAAAGCAGGGGTGGTTAACCAACCAAAAAGGTGAGAAGGGCACAAGAGTGGAGTAGTGGTGGTGTTGTCGCAAGGGTCAGCCTTTGCGGCCAAAGATCCTAATTGGAAAGTGATGCGTTGTGAATATGATGAAATAATGATGTATATTGTGATGGCGGTGTATGTGTTACACATGCAAGTTTCCCTAATAAAATCCAAGTATAAATCCTACTAGGTTGCCTGGTAAGCCCAGGGTTGAACACAGGGACTACTTGAGACAATATGCGACGGTAAGTTTTGATTCCTTTGCGGTGACAAATAAAACAATAAGTTTGTTAGTATATTTGTTTAAAGTATAAATCCTATGCAGCGGAATTGAGAAAAGAGTTAATAACAGCGAAAGTTACAATGAGTATGCGGGGAACGGGTTGAGAAGGGATTTAACTAACACTTCCTAAGATTGCGTTCAAGTTATGCGATGATACTACACACATATAACAACATGTCATCTCTCAATGCAAATGCTTTCCTAATTTTAGAACGCATGCGATGTATACGATAATGTCTATGGGACTTATGTCTAAGCCTCTATTCTTGTCCATGCGATGATGAATAACACACACATACACAAGGCGACCGCATACTATATATCTTATTCATGATAGCAAATAGAACTTATCTCTAAGTTTTTATCTCTTGCTTATGCGGTTCTAATCCAACTTTCTCAAGCCTAGATTCTAACCTAAGTCTCTCAAGTCTAGGTTCTTTCTTTAGACTACTCTCTCAAGTATCTCTAAAGGGTGATGGACACATACATAAGACAAGATGATCGCATAAAATGAAGATCTTAGGTCATGCTAGCTAAGTGCTTCTAAACCCATTTGAAAGTTTAGTTACTCATGTGTAATGTGAAGAGATTGAACAGATGTAGAGATGCAAATTCCATTTTATAAATAAAATCAGAATACATAATGACAATGGAAGTAGGGATAGGGAGCCTGGTAGAAATGTTTTGCTTCCCGAGGCTTTTACACTGTGTTTTACTCTACTCTGCCCAAAAGAATGTTCTTGCTTTCGCAAGAGTCGGCCCTCTCTTTGTTCTCAGCACTTCCCAGCAGTTTCTTAAGCTAACCAGGAACAATCTTCCAGTGTCTTCTCTCTTCGCTCGCCTTCGCCTTCTAAGTATAATGTATATGGCGGATGGGAACTCCCAAAATTCTGAACTTCTTTAACGAAGGTGGCCTTTGGTATTTATAGAGCTTCAGAGTGAAGAGCTTTCTCTCAAATGATTGCAATGATGAGAGATCATTAAGTCTCTGTCTGATGCACCGATTAATGGTCACCGAAAAGTTGAATGTACTTGTTACAGTGTGTCATTAACGACTTGTTAACTAAATTTGGATTCGACCATCATCAGCTTTCTGTCCCATCATGATTTATTAAGCTTTCACCTTGATGCGCTGTCTTTACGCGACCATCTTCTTGAGCAGATCTTTGCGAGCCCATATAATTGCATAGCTTTGCGGTTGCAATCTTCTAATGCACTTGGGCGCCGCATTCCTTGGATCGCAATTTTACTTTGCACCGACGCATTTTCCTACACAAAATACATAAATTAGCTGCTTTAATGCGATGGGCACATTCGATCGCAATGTTCTCAACTTAATGCTTTTGGACACGATTTTTCATGTTTTTACCGTTGCATTGCCATATTGTTTTATATCGTAGTGTTGTAATAACGTACATTTCTGCCCATTATCAAAAAGCGCTAGTAGAACCTGATGATAGACTCTTAAGATAGTGGTGGAGGAGTTGGTCGTAAGGAAGAAAGAAAAAGAAAAGAATACAAGGGAGGAGAAGGAAGAAAAGAAAAAGAGGAAGGAGGAAAAGAGGTTGAAACAGGAAGGAAAACTTCGTTGTAAGGCCGAGCGTCAAATAATTAAGGAGCAATCCACCACTATGGGGTGGAAGTACCGTTAGCAATGAAGTCTACTGAGCCAACATCACAAATTAAATTTGAGCTCCCTCGATAATGAATGGTCGTGTTGAGAAAGAGAAGGAGAAGAAAAGAAAGGCGAAGATGATGGAAAAAGCCCGCCTAATTATCACCTCCAGAGACTTAGCAAGGAACTGCATCAGGAGGAGGTCCCACCACGACAATGCAACGATAGAAGAAGCATTGTGAAGAAAGAAGGAAGAAGGCAAACACATTGAGGCAGTCACTGGGGAGTTAGTTAGAGAGATAGAAAAGGAGGAAGAAGAAGAGAGAAAAAGACAAGAAGAAAAAGAAGCGCGAAGAAAAGAGAAATTTATGCGCCAAAGGGAAGAGAAGAAAGTTGAAAAAGCTCAGTGGGAGAAAGAGCAAAAAGAGAAGAAAATGGGGAAGCACCAAGCTGGGCCCATAGTTGATGAGAGCCCAAGAGACTCAAAAGTCCAAGTAAAGGGTAAGGAAAAGATGGCCGAGTCATCTCTTGGCAAAGAAAAAACAAAGAAGGGGACAAAGAAGGAAGGCGATGCCATGTTGCTACAAATGGGATTCTTACCAGCGTCATCACCATTACCTGAATACATCACCGGCATCATCGCAAAGTTGGGATGGGAGGACTTCTGTGAGAGTCCCTCCATTATTATGCCTAACTGATGACTTATAGAAATACAAGTTATTTATACTGCCTTATTCAGATATTGCAGCCAAAAGAGAGGAAAGTTGCGTCAATTGTATGAAAATTAGCTAAGGAATAATTATAAATTATCGCAAATACACCCACTAAGACCATTAAGATGGTAGAAAAGGATATTTCAAGTCTGTTTTACAGGAAACCAAGTCACTGTATGCGCTTATGGCTCAAGAGAGAAATAGTAACGCATCTACGTTGCATTGTGCCCATCAGTCAGGAATGAATAGACAATCAATGCAATGACGGTGCAATGCGACAATCGTTCCAGAGCTAAACTTCACCGCATGCGGTAATAAAAACAACACCGCATGCGGGCACACAATCGAAGATGCAAATGAGCAGCACAATCGTGAAGGATTGTGATATGTGTACAACTAACTATTGTGCATATTCAAAGGACTGATTCCATAATAGAAGGAATATTTATTCCACCATTTTCGGACTTTCCATAACAATAAAGTGGGGACCACAAGTCAGAGAGTCAAAGCCTTTAGCCTATAAATACTCTTAAAGAATTCACTGAAAGATATACTGGATACGGGGGATAATTGATATGAGGCTATTAAGAGAGAGCTGATCTGAGTGTTGATCGAAGGAAATTTAGGAAGAGAAGAGACAAGGCCGAGCGGTGAGTCTCAATGCAATTCTGCCAAATCCCCGCCAAGAAGCTCTGTACTTAGATCCCTTCTACCGGTTGAGTAAGCCTGAGAGGGAAGCTCATCCTTCCATTCACTCCATCAACACCGACAAGTGATTCTCCATTTCAGATCTACGCCAAGACGTTGGTGCTTATTTGTATTTGTTTCTAAATCTCATTCATCAATTATATTTCATCTTCTTAATCTCTTCATTCATAACCATGTAAGACGCTAAATAATGTTATTGAATGTCTTCATCATTTCCATTTCCACTTCTCTGTCTATTTCCATTCCTCCATAAATCATTTTCTCCATGATGTTTTCTTAATCCCTTGATGATTAATATGAATTAAACAAGTAACTTAATTATTGTTAAAGAAATAAAGATGTTTAGCTAAAGCATGCTAGATGGTATCTTCACCTGTGCGAGCAGAAATGAAGATGCCATTCTGATCTGTCGAGAGAAGGTTAGAAGAATGTGTTAACTAAAGCAAGAAGTACTTCCAGAGATGGAAGCAACCTTGCGTTCATTATGTTTGTCCCTGTTTCACCACAGAGATGTGGGGAAAGCGGCCGATCACGAGAGGTGTACGCCAAGTGAAAAGCGGAACCGTACTTATGCCTATAACGCAATTAAGAAACTTGTGATGTTTGTACTAATTATCTTTTCTCTTTCTGTTCCACACATAAGACTTGCCACCGCATAACATGATCTTTGTATAATCTTCACAGTCAATCTCAACCTCGGTATTTTGTATCATGAAACCTGTAATTTGTATCATCATAGCTTAGGTTTATTTTATCGCACTTTATTTTATTGCAATTTACTTTATTATCGCAGCTTGTATCGCTTACCTTTACTTTATCACATTTTTAAATACCTGTACACACACCCTTTTTTACAAATTGAAAAACCCTTGGTCGCATATATCACAAATATAATGCAATAACCTAAAACAATCCCTATGTTCGACCTCGGATCAAACCGAGAAACTTGCGATGATATTATACTTGGTTTCAACGCAAGGAAACTTGTGACAACGCACAACATACTACAAGAACATTCATTAATAACACATATTTAGAAGTAATATCGCATATCATCGCATAAAATCTTTGTCTTCAAGTTTATGGCATGGACTTGTAGCTTAGATGGAGTCAATTTCTGAGTGTCAAGTTTATGGTGCCGTTGTCGGGGAACTGGTAACGGGGACATGAGCTTGTAGCACATTATCTATCATCACAGTGCATGCATAATAATGAATCAATTTTTGCATGTCAAGTTTATGGCGCCGTTACCGAGGATTGGTTAACGGTTTATTGTTTGAGTGTGTTTGTGGTATTATGCAGGACAGATCTCTTTGTATTGGCTATTCAACGTAGAGAGCAGTCTAACGGCTTATGAGCTCTGGTATCGAACCAGAATTTGTAGCTGACCCAGAGATCGACGTACCTTTCGCGCATGGGCATGCCAGAATCGAGCAAGGCGAAAGAGAGTAGTTGATATAGCAGATAATAACAAAACGCAGTACCCGTAGGAAATCAAGGGGCGGTACAGCCAGCATAGGACCTAGTCTTCCTTGCCGTTGATTATAACATTTCTATGAGGAACTACGCGGCGCCCAACCTGTATGATTTTTCGTCTGGGATTTTAAGGCCTATAGTAGAGGAGAACGCAAGGTTCAAAATCAAACCGATCATGCTCCAAATGATCAGAAATGCAGGGCAATTTGGGGGTCTATAAGGTGAAGACCCGCATGCCCACTTGACCAGTTTGTCAAAATGTGCAGTAACTTCTCGCTACCTGGCATACCCTGAGGGTATTAGACTTTATTTGTTCCCTTACACTTTGAGGGACGAAGCCAATAGGTGGGCTCACTCACTGAAGCCGAATGAGATTACATCATGGGATCAGCTGGTAGAGCGATTTAATGAAGTAGTTCTTCCCACCGGTCGTCAACGCAAGGCGATGAAAGGATGTGCTTGAACTTTGAGCAAATGGACAATGAGACCCTGAGCACCGCCTGGGTGCGATTTCGAAGAATTGGTGAAAAAACTGCCTGCATATCGGGATACCCGATTGCATCCTGATGGAGACATTTTACAATGGCCTGAATAGATCGACGCAGGCTGTTGCTGAAGCCTCCACGGCAGGAGGTTTTATGGACAAGACGTATACAGAGGCCAAGGTCATCCTTAACCACAAATACGCAAAACATGGATGATTGGATTGATGATGGTTATTGGAGGCAGAGGCTCTGAAAGAAGAAAGAATGACATGTCATTGTCCTTATGGAGACAATGATGACTTTCGCAATCCTCCAAATTGAATATCAAATCAATCAAATAGTTATCCCTCAACAATCAGCACAACCCACTGCGCCGGCTTCAAATGGCCGCAATAAGTTGCATTAATTGTGGGGGGCTCATGTAGCAGAAATGTGCCCATCGAATATCCAGTAAGTATGCGCCATCAAAAAAACCCCTTCAGCAACACCTATAATCCGGGTTGGAGGAACCATCCTAACTTTGGTTGGGAGGGAATCCTAACCAAGGGGGGCCAAGAACCATCAAAGTGGCAGTCGAGGGAAATCCTTCTTTTCACCATAACTCGAATCAGGGGCAACCAAGGCAATCACATAATCAGCAACCCTCATCTTCAAAACACCTTTGGAAGCTTATTGAAAGACCTTACTAAAACAATATATGGACAAAGATGACACAATGATGCAGGCGCAGGCGTCTTCAATTCGAAACTTAGAGAATCTAAGTGGGGCCAGCTGGCATCTGAGCTTAAGAAATAGAGTAATTGGTACCTTGCCCAGCAACTCTAAAGCCCCAGGATTAATGGAAAGGAGCAATGTCCTAGGACCATTGGGCAGGCAAGCTGGACCGCCTGCAGAGGTGTAAGATTGTGCTCATTCAAGGAAATGCATCATCCGGTCCATATCTCACACCTATGTTTAAAACGCTTTCTTTAATTCTTGTCTTTATGAATTTATGAATTTTTGTCATTTATTTGCTTCGATTAATTTGTTTCAATGACTTTAATGAATTTATTCTTCATTTACTCTCTTACATTTATTTCTGTGTTTTTCTTAATTCCTTTAACTTTCCTATAGTAATATCCGTTATTCTTTAATTGGTGAATGATTGAGTAATAAGAAGAAATTTTATTACCATAAGTCATAGCAACTTGCGTTTGATGAAAAAAAATAATATATAATAAAATAAACACATTCAATATGTATGTCGATAATGGACGCATCCTAAACCAACAAGATTGTGCCTTGCATTCATCCAACTCAAATGCGTTGAGCTGAAGGGTGTGTTGCGCGCGCGTGTGGTCCCTTTGCCCGTCATTAGCAAAATGCACTATGTTGAGGTAGTGTTGTGCTGGTAGTAATACCGTGTGCCCGATCCTCCAGAAATGTGTTTAGTTAGGGGTGTGTTGCGGGGATGCATGCATTGTTGCCCGTCCTCTACGAAGATGCATTTGCGTTGGTGAACACATTACGTTAATCTTTTCCTGTGTCCATTCGAATAAAATATTAAAGATAATTTTTTTTGCGCAAAATTGAGAAGTCCATCGTTCCGTATTCACGAAATGATGAAGTCTGCAGACGAAAGGACGTTTTTTTGAAATTCCATAAATGAGGGAAGTTCGAATGATGGGCCTTTTGAGTGTCTCGAGGCCTGCCGCCGTGAAAATCGTGTTGGGCCCACTAAGGCCCAACCTATAAATAGGAACTTCCCCCGTCTGTGAACACTTTACCTCTTTTTGCAATCTGAAAACCTTAGCGCCATTGCATTCAGAGCTTTACTCTTCCTCGAAACCCTAGCGACCTTTCCAGTTCCTTTCACCTTATCATCCATGGCCGACCAAGCTTCCCAACCTTCTGATTCACCCTCAACTCCTTCCACTGACCAAATCTCCATGCGAGAGGCAACATTCCTTGCTGCCAGTCACCGTCTTGCTGCCCAACCCCACACTGTCCCCAGAATCGTCGGTAGACCCTAGAGAAACCCTTTAACTATCAGGCCTCCTCAGTTCAAGAGGGGGCAAAGCAATGAAAGCACCCCACTCCAAACTCTAGCCATCTCAACTGAGAGCGAAAAGAAGAAACGAGATGACAATGAGATCTTTGAAAACATTCTGAGTAACTTGGAGGAAGGAGGAGGTTTGCCCGAGGCAAGGGTTGTAAAACAACCACTGTCCACGGAGGAGGTGACAGTGGCAGTGACTGAAGAAGAAGTACTCTCGCTTTAGAGACTCCTAAGGAAACTACGCAAGTAGAATCCTATGATGGACTCATCATATCGCGTTAAAAGAAGTCGCGGCAGAGAAGCAACAAGAGGAGAAAAAGAAGAAAAAGGAAAAGAAGGAAAAGAAGGCTAGAGAAGGTGAGCCGTCCCATCATCGCAAAGAGAAGAAGAATAAAGAAAAGAAAGAGGACGAAGAAGATGAGGAGGCTAAGCTAAGGAAGAAGAAAGAGAAGAAAGAAAGGAAGGAGCGTAGGCGTGAGGAAAGGCGCCTGAAGAAGGAAGAAGAAAAGAAGAAGAGGGTTGCAAGCCCAGAGATGGATAGAGAATCAACCTTTGTAAGGAAGGATAGGGGGCAAACAACGCAATTAATGGAGCCGGTGTAACCTGAAACAATGCAATTAGTTGTGGCCGACGAAGGCAAAGAAGGAGAAGCTACCCCCCTGATGCGGCGTCACAAGGAGAATACGCCACAAGGGTCTATCGTTGACCCTTTAGTTTTGATCAACACATTAGAAGAAAAGGAAAGAACGAAAAACGAAGAGGAAGAGAGACAAGAGAAAATGGAGCGGGTGAAACTCATCACTGCAGAGAGTGATAGAAGAGGAAGACTGCATGACGAGGAAGTTCGCCGCAATAACGAGATCTCGAGGCTTGAAGAAGTAAGGTAGATTGAAGAGGAACAATGCCTTTTGTGGGCCTTTGAGTAGTTTGTGGAAGAGTTTGAAAGAGAAGGGAGAGAAGAGGAAGAAGAAGAAAATAAAAAGAAGGCAGAAGAAGAAAGGAGAATGGGAGAAGAGAAGGAGAGGAAGTGCGAAGCCAACAGGCAGCGTTTAATTAAGAAGAAGGGCAAGGAACTTGCCGAGCGAGAGAAGGAGGAACAACGCAAGGAACAGAAAAGAAAACAAAGGCAACAATCCCGCCTTGCGTTGGCCAAGGGAAAGGGCAAGGCGGTCGCAGAAAGTAGTAAGCCCGCGTTGGCAAAGGCGCATCCATCCATCCAGAAAGAAAATGACGACTTGTTGATGGAGATGGGCTTTTACCCTGCACCAATGCCACTACCAGACCTCATCACGAGTGTGATCGTGGAACATGATTGTTCCAAAGGTAGAGCGTGACTTCTACCATGGACGGCTACATGGCACCAAGGACATGGTGACCATAAAAGGAGAAGTGGTGCCATTCAGCGCAAGGGACATCAATGAACTATACCAAATGAAGGATAACTCGGATGCACTGTGCAACAAAATCATTGTTGATCCCACAAAACAACAGTTCGAAGATGCGCTGCGAGTATTAACGCAACGGG
>NC_052355.1:50006466-50035094 GCF_009727055.1 Benincasa hispida | reverse complement strand
GGAATTTTGCCGTGACGCATGCAATATGCGGCCATAACTCGGATTCCCTTTGAATTGTCTTGTTCATGGAATTGGGATCAGCCTGCTTTTTAACCAAATAAAACCCAAAGCCTTGCCATCTTGGAAGCCAGAGTTTAGAGCCAGGGTCTTGATGCCTTTTTTTAAAAGAAAAACCGATCAATTGTGCTATTGATGACCCATACAATTTGGGTGAAGGCACCTTTGCCCAACCCCAAAACGTTGCTGCCGAGACATCGCAGACACATCCTTCCATCCCCTCCTTAGCTGCTAAGTTAGCAGAAATACGGTCCCTCTTCTCCCAAAAACAACAACTCTTCGCTCAACAACAAGCCTTCTTCAACCAGAGATTTGATGTGGTAATGGAGCAAATCGATGATATACAGTACAGTGCTGCCACGTCAAGGGAAGCGTTGATCGATATTCAGCGCAACATTTATAAGGTCCATCGACACCAAAGATAGATTGTGGAGCGCAACCATGAGTACTTTAATTTTCTCACTGCATATCTTCATGGTCCCATGGTGCCTCCGCACCCCAGGCAGCACTTGAATTTTGAAGAAGCTTCTTTAGTACCACCTCAGAATCCTCCTCCAGACCCTCCTGCTCCTTAATAATAATCTTTACATTTTTATGCTGCCATTCTATTTTTTTATTCAATTCATTATTTTTCATTAGTTAACGAAATTCTTTGATTCTTTGTACAGGCCATCAATTTTTGTATTGCGTTTTAATTCTTTGTATACTTAGTGAATTTTCAATACAACTAAGTAGCCTTTCTCTCCATTTGCCTGTGCCTTTTTCTTTATCATCCTTTGTCAACATTTGCAATGTTCTTGATCTTTACTTTTGCATTATTCATTGCGCTGCCATGATGTATGATATGTTTATACTTAGAAACATTTCCCATACTTTGTAAATTCTGACTAACACTTAGTTAATTCGTAGCTTAGTAGTACTTTAATTTTTATCTTTCAAAGTTATGCTCAAATCTTCTTTTAAAATTTTTTTCTAAGTATTTGTCTATTCTGTCCAAACAACGCAATGAGGACCTTGCGCATATCTAAATTTGGAGGTGGGGAAGATTTGAGCAAATGAGATCAAGAATATATGATCATTAAGAAAATGCGTTCATTTTCTATAAAAATAATAAAAAAAAATTCAATAAATTTTCATACAGAACTCCAATGTTAGCGCAAGAGAAAACTTCAAAAACATTCCCAACCTAATAAGAGTTAGTTATGAAAGGAACCTGCTCGTAGTTGGATGTTCGCATGACACCCATGGGAGCAAGCCAAAACGAAGGTGGGTTTCCAAGAACAAAGCAATATGAAAAGAGAAAAATGCAAAAGAAAATAAAATAAATACAAGAGACAACTCCTCTGAAATTCATGAGTTAAAGTTGAAATTGGCACACAACCGTAGTTGGATATTCGTATGACACCCGTGGGAACAAGACAAAATGAAGAGTGTAACCATATCCAACAGTCTCTAATAAATAACGCAAAATTTGACCACCGCATATAGATGCATCATGTTGTTTTGACAAAGAAGAGGTAAACATTCTATTTATAAAAACTAGAAAAGCATTTTTTGAGCAGAAATTTGTAGGATAGAAGAATAAAGTAGGGCTTTGATAGGAATTCACAAGGATAGAAGGAAACTGCGTTGTTAAGTAATGTGCTTGAGTGGAGCATTCGGAGCAACCAATCGATGCAAAATTTAGATAGGAACAGAGCATTTTTGCCTTAGTAGAAGATATGCTTGAGAACAAGCATATATCTAAATTTGGGGGTGTGATAACTTGTAGAAATACAAGTTATTTATACTGCCTCATTCAGATATTGCGGCCAAAAGAGAGGAAATTTGCATCGATTGTATGAAAATTAGCTAAGAAATACAATAATTATAAATTATCGCAAATACACCCACTAAGACCATTAAGATGGTAGAAAAGGATATTTCAAGTCTGTTTTGCAGGAAACCAAGTCACCGTATGCGCTCATGGCTCAAGAGAAAGATTAAGCATCTACGTCGCATTGCGCCCATCAATCAGGAATGAATAACGATCCCCAATGACAGGCGAAATGCGACAATCGATCCAAGCTGAACTTCCCATGGGTTTAACAACATGCATGTGGGCACACAATGGAAGATGCAAATGAGCAGACGCAATTAACCATTGTGCATATTCGACGGAATGATTGCATAACAGAAGGAATATTTATTCCACCATTTTCGGACTTTCCATAACAATAAAGTGGGGACTATAAGTCAGAGAGTCAAAGCCTTCAGCTTATAAATACCCATAAAGAATTCACCGAAAGATATATTGGATACGGGGGATAATTGATACGAGGCTATTGAGAGAGAGCTAATCTGAGTGTTGATCGGAGGAAATCTTTGAAGAGAAGAGACAAGGTCGAGAGGTGAGTCTCAGTGCAATTCTGCCAAATCCCCACCGAGAAGCTCCGTACTTAGATCCCTTCTACTGGTTGAGCAAGCCTGAGAGGGAAGCTCATCCTTCCATTTACTCCATCAACATCGACAAGCGATTCTCCATTCTAAATCTGCGCCAAGACGTTGGTGCTTATTTGTATTTGTTTCTAACTCTCATTCATCAATTTTATTTCATCTTCTTAATCTCTTCATTCACAACCATGTATCAGACGCTAAATAGTGTTATTGAATGTCTTGATCATTTCCATTTCCACTTCTCTGTCTATTTCTGTTCCTCATAAATCATTTTCTCCATGATGTTTTCTTAATCCCTTGATGATTAATATGAATTAGACAAGTAACTTAATCTGTGTTAAAGAAATAAAGATGTTTAGCTAAAGCATGCTAGATGGCATCTTCACCTATGAGAGCAGAAGTGAAGATGCCATTCTGATCTGTCGAGAGAAGGTTAGAAGAATGTGTTAACTAAAGCAAGAAGTACTTCAAGAGATGGAACTAACCTTGCATTCATTATGTTTTTCCCTGTTTCACCACAGAGATGTGGGAAACACGGCCGATCATCGAGATGTGTATGCCAAGGGAAAAACGGAACCGTACTTATGCCTTTAACGCAATTAAGGAACTTGCGATCTTTGTACTAATTATCTTTTCTCTTTCTGTTCCACACATAAGACTTGCCACTACATAACACGATCTGTATAATCTTCACAATCAGTCTCAACCTCGGTATCTTGTATCATCATAGCTTAGGTTTATTTTATCGCATTTTATTTTATTTCAATTTACTTTATTATCGCAGTTTTATCGGTTACCTTTACTTTATCACATTTTTTAAATACCTGTACACACACCTTTTTTACAAATTGAAAAACCCCTAGTCGCATATATCACAAATATAACGCAATAACCTAAAACAATCCATGTGTTCGACCTCGGATCACACCGAGAAACTTGCGGTGAAATTATACTTGGTTTCAACGCAAGGAAACTTGTGGCAACACACAATATACTATAAGAACATTCATTAATAACGCATTTTTAGAAGTAGTATCACATATCATGGCATAAAATCTATGTCTTTAAGTTTATGGCATGGACTTGTAGCTTAGATAGAGTCAATTTCTGAGTGTCAAGTTTATGGCGCTGTTGCCGGGGAATTGGTAATGGAGACATGAGCTTGTAGCACATTATCTATCATCACAGAGCATGCATAATAATAAATCAATTTTTGCGTGTCACTAATGTTGTGTGTGCCTTTTACTAGGGCAGCTTGCATGAGAAGGACGATGTGGTGACTGTGTCTGGTCATTATGTGTCGTTCAGTGCCAATGATATCAAGGAGTTGTTCAAGTTGCAAGGCAATCCTGATGCGTTAAGCAATAGGTTGATACATGCACCAGACGCTGCACACATAGATGATCCACTGAGGATTCTTGCCAAACCTAACTTTTTGTGGAAGATCTCCCCAAACGACATCTAGACTTTGGCTTCTAACAGATTACTTTTAAAAGGGAAAGCTGTGAGTTTATTTGGTTAAGAGACGGCTGATCCCCACATTGCATGATAAAACAGTATCAAGGGATCACCTGATGGCTGCCTACTGCATCGCAAGAGGCATCTCCATCAATGTTGGGCGCATCATAGCACTGCAAATATAGGGAATGTTCGGCAAGCCTGAGGATAGGTCTTATTTCCATGGACCATTACAAGTTTGTGCCTGTGCGTAGGCTTTAGTGTCAAAGAAGAGTCATTGGCAAAAGTAAATGGGATTATAACTAATAAGATATTACATTGATTATTAAGAAACTCCCCCTTTGCCCTGCGCCTGCCAAAACCCCTAAGCGTCCAACCTTCACTGACTTAAATGACCCTCAGCCCCCTCTAGCCAAATGTCGAAGGTCCAAGGCCAAAGTCAAGGAAGTGGCCAAAACTAGCCCTGAATGCTATAATTCTGTAGAACAGATCCACACTCCATGCTTTAAACCCTTGCGCCCCAAGACCTTTTTCCTCTACTTTCCCCCTTTTCTGACATTTTAAGCTTGCTTCCCTCTCCCACTGATCAACAAGACCAATCTTTTGCTGAGCAATAAAGAAACTCACATTCACCGCAAAAGTCTACCCTGTCGATCCTAGAGAAACTTCTCATTCGTGTATCTTTTGGACAAATTTGATGACCCACTCAATTTGGGCGCTGGCCCATCCATCCAACACCAAACACCAAACTGAAGCTAGTGACGATTTAAACATCTCACCACACCACTCCTCTCACTGCATTCCTTCACCACCTCCACCCACTCCAGCCATCAACCTTGAGGAGTTAAAGTACTTCATTCACATTGAACTCAAACTATGGCCTTTCTGACAACCCATTAACTCCCTGTAGCGAGATGTCTCCATTATGTGGCAATTTTTCAACCTCTAGACTCAGTGGAACAATGAATACTTTAATTTCCTAACTTCTTACCTCCACGATACTGTTGTCCCAGTCCATCTCCACAATCCTCTGCATTTTTATGATGAACCAGAGGCTCAAATTTTAAGGTAAGATAGTTAATATGTCTAAAAACAAGTTATTAGTAGGAAATTTCATGAGATAATGTCTAGAATGTAAGTTATATAAGCTGAAATTTGAAACTAGAACTTTGGTTGGATGAACAAGTAAGCAGCTGCAACCGAAGCATAAGCAGGCAGCTAGCTGGGTTGAGGCTGTACGTGGACGAGCACACGTGTTGGTGAAAGGTTACACTAGTGTAGGTAGACCTGAAGTAAGGTGTGCGTGAGGCTATGTGTGACGGTTGAGGCGCGCTGAGGGGTTGTGATAATAAACACCCAGCGCATAGGCAAGGTAGAGGCATCCTAGCGTTAGTGAGCACCCGTGTACGTGCTGCTACCACCAATCTAGTTTCAAGGTAAATTTTTGCTCAGTATGATGAATCATTTAGATAGAAGAGGTAGTAAGTACCTTGCTGCTGATTCGGTTTGGTGGTCCTTCGACTTTTCGTTTTGGCATTAAAGAATTGCAAATTGAGTTTGGCTAGGTATGATGATGCATTGAGCTAGGTCTAGACGAGTGTTGCGAGGAGTTTCTAAGTGTAATATTAAGCTTGAATGTTAAAGTTATGCTCAAAGGAGAGCTAGTGTTGTTAACTTAAGGTACCCATTCTTGTCACGGGCAAATGCATATAGGGGAAGCCTACAACCCTGTGAGGAAGTAAACTTAAAGACAGTTAGTGGCTAATTTTATGAAGTTGAACTTGATTTGATTTCCATGAACTAAGGCTTATGTTTTGCTAAGTTTTCTAACGCATGGATGTTTAGTTATAGTGAGTTTACTCTTCCAGAACATGATTTCCATTAAGTAGTTTTCCCAATGCATGCATTAATTACAAATTGATGTATGGACGCATGGTCCCTTTCCTTTCAAAAGCTTGAGGTTTTATGTGAAATGTAGCATGCCTCTAATAAATATTACTATGAGTTTTAAAGTATGCTTTTCCTAGTTTTCAAAATCAAGCTTAAAGTTATATGTGAAAATTTCTAAAAGAGTTTTATGAAGCACACTTGAGTTTAAATGCTTGAAAACACGTGTTAGCTAGCATTCCATGAGTTGAGCTATTTTTCAATATTCTTTTAGCCTACAAGGTATTTTTTTGAAGGAAATCAGATTCGAGATTTCCATGAGCGGCAGAAGAAAGATAATTACAAATCACAATCATGAATGAACAATATATTTATGGTCGACTTCAAACAAATAGTTATGCAATTAAAACGAAAATTACAGCATGAATAACTACAAATGCACATAGGGAAAACTCTACGAACATTTGCAGATGCATCTCCACGCTTCTTTGCACACAATCGCTCGAACAACAACATCCTCAACCACTCGATCTACACGACCGCAACACAACACGAATACTTCGTGCTCATCCTTAACGATCGCCTCAGCCACGAACTCCTCAGCAATAGCACGAACGGCCTCCGTAACACCTCGAGGTGTCGAGTTGAGTATGATACCACCAACAAGGTTACCTTGGTATTCTCGGTGTGAGAATCCAAAGGGTGAGCTCTGTTCGAACTTGGTATGAGCAATGAAGGAGGAAACACCGATCGTGTACACGACTGGGCAAGTGAGAGATGGCGGAGACCTATCGCAATAGGTCGATGCTCAATCGTTTAGCTAAAGCTAAGCGATCATCTAGCAAAATCTATGTGATCGTTTAGCTCATCGTTTAGCTCAGTTTGTCGCTTACAGGCACTACGCGATCGTTTGCTTTGGGTAAGCGATCGTCTAGCAAAACTATTTGATCATTTGGTAAATACCATACGATCATTTAGCTCGCCCTAACCGTCGTTTAGTAAATCTATATTTACTTGACGACTACCGTGAGATTCCTTTTGCCGAGAGAGTAATCTCCAAAACTTTTCTGAAAAACTTTTCATCGTTTGTAAAACCTTACTAAAATTAGGAAAACATTTTCTTTTTATCTCACGGTTCCCATGAATCCAATAACCACTCACTCAATTGATTATTAAAAAAAAGATTAATATCCAATAATTAATATTATTATAAATATAAATGATAACCAACTTATCATACATATATTTATAACTTATAATTTTAATATTTCATCTCATGAAACATATAAACCATAGTTCTTTTTCTATTCCATGGTACTTAATATGTAAATCTCATTTACATCAATTCTCCACTAGATGTATCTCTTACATTATCCCGATTATATCATATATAATCAAAATACCTCTTGTCAATTTGAACATTTCATCAACACCAAAACTGATCCTCAACTGAATCCATTGAGCTACCAAGGGGACCTTATGGACCTGTAGCTCGAAGCTCCAACCGTACGTGAATAACTGACTAAACTTCTTAGTCATGGATCTACCATCCGTTAACTACCAGGCACTCTACTAAAGACTGATAGCTGAACTCTTCTTACCAAGATATATTATGTCTATCTTAACCAATCAGTAGTGCGACAACCATTCACAGATCACTTGTAAGTACAGTTGGGCTAATAACCATTATGCCCCTGTAGTTACATCTGTCTCCTTAAGTACCACTGATCCCTCTAATGAACTATAAATCATAGTCCTATTATGATTGAGTCTTCTTCTTCCAAAGAGAAGTTGTGGCCACTATGTTCAAGCCTTGGAATCAACCCTTAAGGGAGCAATCTCTCTACTTATCCCTACTTCGGGAAAAGAGTGGATTTCATCTTGTAGATTGAGTTCCTAGCTCCCAGATCAGACAAGTCCCCAAAAAGGTAGGCATGTTGAGTTGGCAATCTGGCCACTCTCACCCATACTAATCAAAGGACTGCCCTTAAAGGTAGGAGTTCCCAAAACACTCAGGATTGAGGTCGTGTCACCTATGGTCATTTAAGTGAGATGTAAGTCTCTAGTATCAACGTCGTTATATACAGAGTCTAGTCATCTCATGGTCCAAGTCTTATACAAACTCTTTGTATAGGACACCTCCGCTCACACATCTCCTCATGAATGGTCAGGATCAATGATAACCAGTAGAAATACATGTTATTATAGCTCAAATAAGTAAAACAATGAGAGAATGAGATGGTAAAAATAAGCAATATCATGTCCAAAAGCGTTAAAGTAAAGAAATTGAGATTGCATGCGCCCATCGCATAAAAACAGTTAATTTACTTATTTTGTGCAGGAAAAATGCGTTGGCACAAGGGAAAATGCGATCCAAAGGAATTAGGCATCAGTGTGCTTGAAGATTGCGATCACAAGACATGCGATCGAAAGAAGCTTCTTAAAGAGGCGGCTGCATAAAGACTGCGCATCAAAGTGACAGCATAATAAATCATGATGGGACGGAAAGCTGATGACGGTTGAATCTGAATTTAGTGGACAAGCCGTTAAAGCCACACTGTAGCAAGTACACTCAACTTTCGGTGACCATTAATCGACACATCAAAGCAGGAGATTTAATGACCGCCCATCATTACAATCATTAGAGAGAAAGACTGCTTCATTTTGAGCTCTATAAATACTGAAGGTCTCCATTGTAACAAGATATCAGAGATAGAATATATACAAGTTAGAGAGTCGTTAGTCTGTTCACGTACATACTCATACTTAGACTTAGAGGACGGAGACAAGCAAGGAAACGAAGAAGCCAAGAGATCATTCCTGGATAGATTGAGAGACTGCCAGAAAGTGCTACAAGGAGAGAGGGCCAACACTTGCGAGAGCAAGAATATACATTTGGACAAAGTTGGAGTGAAAAAGAACAATGTAAAAGGCCACGGGAAGCAAGACATTGCTTACTGGGCTTCTTATCTCTAAATTCCATTTGTTATTTTTATTCAGCACTTTATTAACAGAAAATGGAAATCCCATTTCAACCTATGTCCAATCTCTCCATACTTCGCATGAGTAGCTAAATTTCCGAGTGGGTTGATAAGTACTTAGCTAGCATGACTTAAGATTTACATTTTATGCGATCTTCTTGTCTTATGTATGCGTCATTCACCCTTCAGAGATACTTGAGAGAGTAGTCTAAAGATAGAATCTAGACTTAAAAGAATCAGATTAGAATCAAGGCTTGAGAGAGTCAGATTAGAACCGCATAAGCAAGAAATAGAAACTTAAACTTAGACATAAGTTCTATTGCTATAAACACATCGCATGCACCTTAGAAATAGGATATGATAGTATGCGGTCACCTTATTTAATGTGTGCATCATTCATCATCACATAAACAAGAATAGAGGCTTAAACATAAGTCCTATCAACTTCTTCGTATACATCGCATGTGTCCTANAGCTGGGCCAAATTACCATTTTGTCTTTGTAGTTACATCTAACTCTTTAAGTACCATTGATACCTCTAATGAACGATAGATCATAGTCCTACTATAACTAAACCATTCTCAGGCCAGAAGAGGGTGTAGTGCCACATTGTCAAGATCCAGAAACATCCCTTAAGGGAGCAATTTATCTACTTACCCTTGCTTTGGGGAAGGAGTGAATTCCATGTTGTATAGTTGTGTTTCTAACTCCCCAATCAGGTAAATCCCCAAAACGGTAGGCTTGTTGAGTTGATGATCTGGCCACTCTCACCCATACAAATCAAAGGACTGTCCTCATAGGCAGGAGTTCACAACTCACTCAGGATTCATATCATGTTACCTATGGTCATCCTGATGAAATGTAAGTCTCTATTATGAATGGTGTTATATAATGAGACTAAACATTTCGTGGCCTGGTCTTATATAATCTCCTTTGTATAGATATCCCCGCTCGCATGTTTATACATGAATGATTAGGATCAGATCATTTGTAGTACTTTACAAAAAATGTAACACCTATAAAGTGGGTCATACTCATAGTATAACCAGGATAAGGTATTCAGTCTTATCTATCTACTACAGACCATTTAAGTTATCACTTAAACATAATCCACCCATATGTCTCCACATACATGTTTAAGTTACAAAGATAACCTTGGATGTTAGTTTATTGGTTTGTGGTTAATGCAACTAAAATATCATATATTTTATAGACAATGAATAAAGCATCATATATTTTATTAAATACATAAAGAGTTTGTTCAACAATGTTTACAAATTATAGGATCCTACGAGATTTAGGGCATCAACCCTAACAAGAACACCCTGTGCTCCAACTCCAAAGGTAAATGACAAGCTTTTCCAAATACCAATGAGTAAAGAGACATACCTATAGGTGTCTTGTAGTAGTCATGTACGCCCAAAGAGCTTCATCAAGCTCTTGTGCCCAATCTTTCCTAGATGCATTGATAACCCATCAGTTTGTGGATGGTATACGGTAGTTATCTTGTGTCCGACATTATATTTGGCAAGTAACTTATAAATGATAGGGTTGAGAAAATGTGTACCTTCATCACTTATTAATGCCTCTTGGCATCCCAAAGCGCATGAAAATTTTTCTGGTCAGAAATTTTGAAACGGTTGGTGCATCATTTTTGGCATATACTACTGCTTCAACTCATTTGGATACATAATCCACTGCTATTAAGATGTATTGTTGTTCGCAAGACTGAGGGAAAGACCCCATAAAATCAATGCCCCAAACATCAAATAGTTCAACTTCTTGTATGTTGTTAAGTAGCATTGCATCCTTTGAAGAGATATTAACGGTGCATTGGCATGGGTCGCATTTCAGTACATATTCCCTTGCATCTTTGAAAAGTGTTGGCCATACCCACATTGAAGGACTTTAACACCAACCTTTTGTCCTCCAGAGTGACCTCCGTAAGGAGAGTCATGGCATTCAACTAGGATGCATTGTGTTTCAACTTTGGGAACGCATCAACGCATGATGGAATTTGGGCCTTGTTTGTATAGAAACGGTTCGTCCCAAAAATAGAATTTGCAATCATGTGAAAGCCATTTCTTTTGCTGGGCATTGAAGTCTTCAGGGAATTATTTTGTGGTTAAGTAATTGACTATGTCAGCGTATCATGGTTCCTTGTCCTCAACTCTAAGTAGGGGTTCATCAGGGAACGCATCTCGAATCTCAACTTATCCTAGTTGTAGCTCTTTATTCTTCAGCCTTGATAGGTGATCAACCACCTGGTTCTCAATACCTTTTCTATCTTTAATTTCCACATCAAACTCTTATAGTAGCAACACCCAACGAATCAACCTGGGCTTCGCATCCTTCTTGCCCATCAAGAACTTAATAGTGGAGTGTTCTGTATAGATTGTTGCTAACACACCAACCACATAAGCTTTGAGTTTTTCAATGGCAAACACTACTGCTAACATTTCTTTTTCGATAGTGGTGTAATGTTCCCGGGACTCGTTCAGTGTTTTCGACAAGTAGGAAATGGGGTGTATTAAGTTTCCCTTTTTCTNCTAAACCCCTTCTCAACCCCTTCATCGTATACTCATTGTAACTCTTGATTTCATCAACTCTACATTCAAACTCCATCGCATAGGAAATACCTTTAATCAAAACATCATCCAACTTATTTGTTTTCACCTCCGCAAGAGAATCAGAGTAGCTGTCGCACATTTACTCAGTAGTCCCTGTGTTCGACCCCGGACTTACCAGGAAACCTAGTGAAGCTTATACTTGGGTCTTATTAGGAAAACTTGTATATCACATATACATGCTTAAGTTCACATAAGATAACCAAGGAGCTTTGTTTATTGGATATGAGTAAATGCTAGAATTAAATAACACTTATTTTATTCATTAAACAATGTGTATCTTTACAAAACAACGAGACTCTGGGAGAATTAGGATACCAATCCTAACATTTTTAATGGGATGCTTTATGCTTGAGAATACTGAATTTTATCTTAAATAAAGTTGTATGATGTTTTATCGAGGAAACCTGATACTTAAGGTATGAAGGAATCTGGGTCCTCTATTACCTAAAGGATGGCGGTATCTAGGGCATATGAGTAGCCTTTGGGGCTTGACCACGTGCACGTAGGTACTACATTAACAAAGCTGATTGTATTAAGATTACTCTACATCAGCTAAGGATTTCGATGTTGAGCGATTGAACAAAAGGGCTCTCCCTCAAATAAGGCTAGAGAATAATGATTTTCAAATGAACTGAATGTCTTACGAGATTTCTAGGGTTCCTAAAAGCACTTTCGAAGATGTCATATTTCCAATGCTTTTAATGTTGCTTAACCCAGAGTTAAAGAGTTTTATGTTTATGTTTATGAATTATTATGTTTTCAAGCCATGTCTACTAAATAGCATATTTTAAGAAGTCACTCGTTAGACATGTAGCTCACCCTTTTCATAGTTTTCATTTTTCCCAGGTAGCGTTCAACACCCCAGAGCCTTGTTGATCAGCCAGTCTGCCACTCAAAGATCAAGTCTCTGAAGGATTAGAAGTAGAAGGAGCTTAGGTGGATAAGTTGTATGATTATGTAACTATCATGTACATTTTAGAGACAAAGGTAGTTTGGTGATGGGACCCACTGTTGTGTAACTTATATGTGTCAATTATTTTAATGTGTATACATAGCATGTGTATGTGAGGTTGTTGCATATGTTGTG
This sequence comes from Benincasa hispida, assembly GCF_009727055.1. Taxonomy (NCBI): domain Eukaryota; kingdom Viridiplantae; phylum Streptophyta; class Magnoliopsida; order Cucurbitales; family Cucurbitaceae; genus Benincasa; species Benincasa hispida. The sequence continues at coordinate 50,022,558 of NC_052355.1, read as the reverse complement.
GGGATTGTATAGATGAATGTATACTATAAATTGTATATCAGGTGCATGAAACTTTGGAGAACAGGGTTCTAGAGTTGAGATGGGCAGTGGATGTCATAAGAGGGTTGGCATCTTCTGTCTTCACATCTCTTTCTAGGTTGAGAATATATGCATCCACATTGCATGCGATAATCGATCAAGAATGAAAAAGATCAATGCAATTGCAGCACATGCGACGATCGATCATGGATTCAAGCGATCAACGCATTTCCACCGCATGCGGTAATCGATAAGAGATTAAAACAATTACACCACATGTGACGATCGATCGAAGATGTAAAGAGCAATGCATTCGCAAGAACTTCTGACAAGTGTACAGCTTTTCTATTGTACGATTCTGATAGATTGATCGTGGAGCAGAGCGGACATTTCCACTATGCCATGGTAGGAATTATCAGATTTTCAAAGTGGGACCACTAATACAAAAAGAGCCAAGGTCTATAAATAGCTTCCTCAAATTCAATGTTAAGGAGGTTGGTCTGAAGAGACAATCCAGAGAAAATCTGGGAGAATGATGAGATAAGACTGAAAGGTAAGTCTCCGAGCAAGAAATTATTTTCATCCCCGAAGAAGAAGCTCTGTGCAAGAGGTCACTTCTATCTAGAAAGAAGGCCTGAGAGGGAAGCTTTCCACTCCATTTCTTCCACACGCTGGCAAGAACAACGTCTCTGATTGGGATCTGTGTCAAGACGTTGACACTCTTTCCATATTTATTCTTATTTTCCAATTTATCTACTGTGTTCATCTATCTTTAATCTTTCATTCACTATCTGTACAAATGTTGAATCTTCTGATTTAAATATCATTATCGTATTCATTGTCATTTCTCTGTTCTTTTCCACACATTCATCATCCATTTTCCCCATCAATGTGTAACTAATCCCTGGGTAAAGGGAAGGATTAAGCGAGTGAGTTAATCCTTGTTAAGGAAATCGGCTAAGTTTAGCTAAAGCATGCTTGACGGCATCTTCATCTGTGAGAGCAGAGTGAAGATGTTATTTCGCCTATCGAGAAGGTTGAAGAATGCATTAACTAAAGTGAGAAGTATTTCCAAAGATGAAAACAACCTTGCGTTCATCACGTCTGTTTCACCATAGACATATGGGAATGCGGCCGATCACTGAAAGGTGTAAGCCAAAGGAAAGCGGAACCTTAGTTGCGTCCTCAACAAGATTGACGATCTTACATGTCCTTTCCCTCAACCCATTCTTTTTCTGATTCATTTCACAAGATTTGCCACACATTCATCAGAGTTCTTTTGCACAACTTCACAGGCCAGTCCTCAACCTGTATATTATATAGTTATTCATTATTTTATCACCGCAATTTATTTCACGCACTTTACTTTTATCATCGCAACTTACTTTTACCCACCTTTATTTATTATCATATTTTATTCTTTATCGCAATTTACCTCTTACTGCATTTTACTTTTCGCAAACCAATTCATTATTCTTTATTTTAACCGGTCGCATATACCACATTAGTATCGCATTAATCACAACAATCCCTGTGTTCGACCTCAGATCACTCTGAGAAACTTGCGTTGGTATTATACTTGGTTCCAGCGTAAGAAAACTTGTGACACGCGCAGTACACGTACACATACTACGAACATTAAGCATCATCCGATACATTTAGAACGAAATATATGGCAATATCATAAGTCATAGCGCATCATATCATCATTTTTAAATCTTTACAAGTTTTTTGGCGCTGTTGTCGGGGATAAGAACTTGAATCATTCATCAACGCATAAATTTCATCTATCAAGTTTTTTAGCTCCATTGTCGGGGACATGAACTTGAATCATTCATCAACGTAGAAATTTGTCTATCAATGTGACACAAACTACATTAATTCAACCCAATAAACTAAGATCTAAGGTTATATGATGTTGGTGAACAATATGTGGTAGACATACAAGTAGTTCATGTTGAAGTTATAACCTAAAAGGTCTTTAGTAAATGGATGAGTAAGTTGGGTGCCTTATCTTGATAACATTGCGGATACAACCCACTTTGTAATTGTACTATTTTGCATGGGATGCCTCCACTTGCATGTCCCACATGAACAATTTCGGGATCATGTCGTTTGTATCAATATACAAAGTAGGTCACATCCATAGTGTTCTCAAGACGAGGTACCCAATCTCTCCATATACTTATAGACCTTCTTGGCTTATATATTATAACTTGATCCCTCCTTTATGTCTCTATATAAAATCACAGTATTCATACTATAGCCATGGATTCATTATATTGGATTTTATAACAAATGCAATTTCATAACACTTTTAGTGATAAATAGAATATGTTTCTATGATTACAAACTGCGAGTTTTAGGACATTCCCAATAGATCAGGTATAGCCAAAGGTTGGCGTTGGGTAGTAAGTTCCTGGAAGCCATCATCATTACGCTCGTTCTTTGAGAATTACCATGTACTTCTAGGCTTGGCCATTGTTCATAACGCATCTTCCAGTTGTTTTGGAGTTGGTTTTTCAAGGATGCAATTTCCCTCTATGTCTGGATTGTTGACTGCGTCGAGTACTTCATTGATTATGTTGGGAGAGAAGTTTACTAAGATGTCCTCTACCAGTGCCACATCTTTCTTTTCATCAAATTGACTTTCGTAGAAGGTGTGGACGAGGCGAGGCTAGATCCTTATAGGGCCTACACATAGCTGACACCAAACCCATTGCGTCAATGGTGTCCATGATGTACTCCGCGCAATGGGCTATGCTCGAGGAATAACCCTTTCTCAATTAATATATCACTGAATTGACGCTTCTTTCCTTTGACCTATCTTGGTGACGCAGTTGTCACCTTCTTTTCTCTTGCTGCCTCATATTTTCTTGCCTCACAGGCTAATGCCCTGGCTTTTTCATCCACTCTTTTGAAGGGTTGTTTTCCTTTACCCTTGACGTGCAGGCCTATACTTTTTGAGCCTGCGTTCCAACTCACTTGAGTTGAAGCTACTTTCCCCGTTGCAACCACAGGATCGGTTGCAACTTCATTCTCATTTACTTCTTCATCTTCCTCCACAATAAATCTCCTTTTTCTTCTCAAATATTCCCCGATGGCCATCATTCGCATCAGATCAGCGTTGGATGGGATGCGTTCAGGGTCGACTTCTCTTGTCCTTGCATCCATTTCTTCTTCTTCCATCTCTTACTCTAGCATTATCGCGTAGCGATTTGCCTCATCCATTGTTTTCTCTACTGTACTTGAGGTGCTACTCATGCTTTGTTGTCCAACTTCTTCTCTAGATGCATTAGTATGGATTGGACGCATATCTGATTCTTATCTCTTTCATCTGCCTTTGGTCTAGGTTGGCTAAGATTGGTCCAAAGACCTCTTGCATCTCTGCAAGCCAACTCTTGAGAGTTAGTTGGGTGTGGGGTTGTTTCCACGTTAGGCTGTTAGAACTTGGTGGATCGCTAGTAGCACAGGTGGTGTAATGGGTGGGGTAGAGGTAGGTGTATGCGGCGATCCTAAAGAAATAGAAATAGGTGAGGAAGACCGGCAATTTGGATGGTTTCAGCCACTTCACTGGGAAAAATTATGGCTAAGTGTTTGATGATGGGGGGTGCTACTGACGCACAACAGGCGATACAGCTGTTTGAATATGCTCCAGAAATTCGGTCATGCATTGGGATATTGGGAGTGATGGTTGGGATAGTTGGTGGAGGAGCAGCCTTTTTTTAAGGTTGAATGGAAGCTGATTTGGCAGGGCCTTTAGATGCAAGTTGCCACGTCTGCGTGGTTTTACTGGCATCGAGGACTTGTCTAGTAGATGACACAGACACCTGGAGTTTTGGTAGGGTTTTGGCGGAGGTGGAGGTGTGTATTGTGGTTTTCACTAGAATTTGTAGCTATGGTGAGTTTGGGTTGGTGGGGTTTCAGGAAAGTAGAAGATTGACCGCTATGTTTGTTTGGCTAAAACAGGGGTTTCAATAACATACGGCATTACGGTAGCTAGAATGAGGAACCTTAATCATAGAGTTCGCTTGCCACTCACGATACAAACGGTGTAAGGAAGAGAAAGGACCTATTAACTTGACGAACGTTCTTCTCGGAGTGTATACTGCTTAGGACCGGAAGAAAGATATTTTTGGCTATCCCGACGAGATGATTGTTCTGCAACTCTGTAGATTTGTCTATCTTAAAAAGCTTCAGAAAGCATATCGTCCTATTAAATGACAAACAGGTGATCGGTTATGACGATGGGCATGTGTATAATAGTTGAGGAGACATCGAGGAGGAATTGTGGGTCTCAGAGAGAGGTGTGTATTGTGTTTATTTATGCCCTACAAACATAGTGTGTCAGAGAAGCAGAGATAGGTGTGGAGCAATAATGTTACGCTGACAGATGTGCAGTAAGAGTGTCGGTGGCAAATTTTTTTTCTGTTGCTTAGATTCCATAGGAAGTTTTAAGATAGTATGAAAGTATTGATATTGAGGGTGAAGATGAATTACTCGGTGCCACTCCATATACACTTGTCTATCTTGGCTTCTTCATCCTCACCTCCAAGTAAGTCACCTCTCCTTTAGTCTATCTCAACGTTCCATAGGGCCATGGTTCTAGTTTACATCTACGCACGATTCTGGAAACTTGAAGTACTTTTGCCTCAATTCTTTTGATATAACTTTTCATATTGCTGGTTTTCGTAACGATTGTGCATATATTAAAAATCATTGACGAAGATAAATAATAACCACAGCCATACGATGTCCAAAGACAGAAAAATGTAGATAATCGCATAAATAAGAATGGTAAAGCAAAGAGCCTCGCTTGACTGAATACACAATATGACATACGGATAAGAGTTTCGAAGAAAGTTTATTAAGACTAGTTGTATTTATATAAAGCACACAACCGCTGGGAGTGTATTGATCTCTATTTCAAACTTTTATGGTAACATACTTTACAACAACTCGAACCTGCAAGTATTATAGTGTCTTCTGTGCTATTTATGATCGACTAGGATGATTTATGTCGTGTTCTCAAAGTTCCTCTATCAAAAGTGGCTGCTTTATCTCCCGGACTGCACTTCATGATTTACTTCTCGATTGCAAGGTGTTATTTAATGTAGTCTTAAATACTTATCGCTCTCACTTATGCCAGATTTCCGACTGAGTGTCTTCGGGTGTTCTTCAAATGTACAATAGAAACGGAATCTTGTCTTTATGTGAACTAACACACATCAATAGAATTCTTCGCTCTCGCTCGCTTGGGAAACAGTCGTACACACGTCTCGGAGATAATTATTGAGCGCGAGATGAGATAACCCTTATATTGCACTACTAATATGAAGAACACATTATATTAGATTATCGTGTACTCCTCGACGCGTTATGATATGGTATGTTTGCAACACCCATATGTGTGCCTTAATCGATTATTTGTTGTGAATTAGAATTTCCTCTCGCCTCATTTCTCATATCTCATTGATGGCGTGTACGCAGACTACTATGCGAGTGGGGAAGTGATTTTCATTAAGCTGTTAGTTAATGCCAATATTATGATGCTCTTGTGGAGACTTCTCACGAAGTGCACGCCTTCGACTTACAATGAAACTAGGCTGCCCAGACATCTCTTGCAAGGAATCTTCTATTAGAGCCCTATATATGGAGACGATATCGCATAGGTGTGCGCACAGGCAGGGATAACCATAGGATTCATACCACGAAATTCCTCCATAATCATTATCTGAGATTGACACTTTAGTTAGTATTGTACAATACAACTATGGTAGATCCTAAGTATATGACATGTTAGCTCTAGGTCTTTTTGATCTGGTTATAGATTCGTGGTCTTTAAAGAGATTAAATAGAAGACGTTCTCCAAGAAACCTTTCACTGACTAAATGTGCCCTAACCCATTGGGTAATCAGGGTGAGTCACAAGCTAGAACTCATGCAAGGACGTACTTTTTTGTGTACAGAACGATATATTCCTCTTCGATACTAATCTATCTCGATCGGAATATTGAGTCTATCTCTCAAGATAAATGGCTCTCCCTTATAAAAACAATGAAACTCCTGAGATCCTCGGTAATCTCACTTATGATAACGTTCAGATTATTGCGTCATGCCGTGATGCTCAACGTAGATCCAGACAGGAGGTCAGTTATAGTTGGGTGAGCATGACTATTATAGTCTGATAGACTATATATTTTTTAAGAGAGGATCAAGGTTGTAAGTTGGTTGAAGGTATAAGAGAGTTTGAGATGAGTTAATCTTCACATCAAGACAAAACCTGCAGTATTTTAAAACACTTCATAGTAAATCGTTTCTACATTCGTAATTAAACTCACACATATTTCAACGTCCAGATTACAAGAAGAAAATAATTTTTCTTTTTATTTTTCATTACTATGAGCTTCTATATTGCCAAATTTAGTGAAGTGATACCGCACCCCGGGTCAATTGGTCATGGTGTAAAGTAGAAAAGATGGGGAATTGATTATCCCGCCTCAAACATCCCGTTGGCCCACATTATTTTTAAACAAAATATATATATAATTAATCTCCAGTATATGCTGGGAACTAAACATAGTAGCTCAAATAGAGTTGATTATCTAGTATCTGTTATAGTGATAAGGATTATTATGTATATATAAATAAACATGATACCATTATAGGTCTCTTTAATATTGTATAGAAGCATACAATAATTGAAATGTACTGTATTAATATACTTTAACTAACATTATAATAAGATGAGTAGGCAAGTGTAGAGTGTATGAAACTACCACATATATATGTCTTTATATATTTAGAAAATACAGACATTGAGAGAATATTTAGCTCTAGCATGAAGAGAGAGAATATTTTCCAAAAGATTATCTTACGCGAATCTATCATTTCAGAATTATATCTATGTTCACTCTATGCTTCTAAGGGTGAGCTTTATAAATGTACTCAAAGTACCATATATATCATATATATTTACACATAATGAATTGAAAGACAACCTGTGAACTCATTCACATAATACTGATAACTCTCGAATCGACTAATCTTTTATTGATACGGTATTATGTTTGTATAAATCCCTCTACATTAAATAAACTTGAACATATTCAAATTCTTAATCCAAAAATTGATCTCAATCTATAATCTCTAAATACTATCAAAGGGCTCATAACCTGAGATTAGTATGTCAAAGCTCTTATATTACTCATTCTAATGTGTGATTATATTCAATTCAAAAGCTCTTAGAGAATTGAGTCAGACACTGGCACTAAAGCAATTTCGCAGCGCAGCGGTTTGAGTTTTTCGATCATAACGAAAAATATAGGTTTTTCTTGTCGCAAATCTGTGAATACAGACTACTCATATATCTCATATCCATACTATGTACGATAGACACCCTTGCACCAATTAGCCTGGTAAGGTATAGCTCGGCGCGGAAAATTACCATTATCTGTCTTTGTACAGCTCTACCACTTCTATACTTCCTCTTAAAACACATTAGAATACTCTAAGAATGAACATGGATAGTAATGACTCAGTATTGTTCTGCTAACTTAGTAACTAAACCATTATCTCCTTACTAGGCCAGTATAGTTGTGGTTGGTGTGTAGCTCTAGCCAACAAATTTCGTATTCACAAGAATCCAGACACAAATCCCACTATAAATGTGGTAGCTAATCTGTATCTTGTGTAGCCCGTCTGACAGTTTGGATGCGGAGAGCAAGGAAGGTGTTGATTTCGATTTGTGGTGTGTGGTTGTCTATAGTTGTGATGTTATCGAAGCTCTCTAGATTCGGTTGTGGAATCCAACATATAAACAGAAGTAGGACTTAAGATTGAGTTGTGATTTATATGAATCCTACGTTCATCTGCGGTTGATCAACCCATATACTACAAAGGTCAACATGGAAGACAAGATATAAGTCCGTCAGTAGGTACACGGTAGTTCAACCATTAGGCATTATCAATCGTGCTGTGAGGTTTGACATATTCTGAGTTAACCTGTGGTATCGCCGCTGATCACTGATGGAAGAAACTGCTACGCTCATATCTTAAGATATTATTGGAAGTACAGGTGATATCCTCATGATATCTAATGAGACTCGGTAACATAGATCCATTTTCTATACTGTGTAACCACTGAGTCAATTCCCTGAAGATCTTGCCTTTGTATAGTATCCCCGGCTCTGCCAATGTGTCTCTATCTCAATACAAATGAAAATGGTGTCTAGGTATTCTCTCACGAATCAGATTTGTCTGATTAGTCACTTAATTTAATTTAATAGTGTAGACCTATAAGGGAACCGTTTGTCGTCATATCATCTAGACAATATAAACAAACGAGGCACTCAAAGTAATTCTTCTCTTATACTTACTACTAACTTTAGCAGACTCCGGATTCGTTTCCGTTCATAAACATCTTGTAAAAACATTAAATCCACCTATATGCTGTACTCCACATACCCATGTTTTTGAGTTACAAAGTAGTAACCTTCGGAATTGTGTTCTTAGCTTTCATTGGTATTGTGGTCTCATGCGAATAGAAATGAGTCTAACTCTGGATAGATGTTATAGACCAATTGAAATAAAGGCTTCATTGAGTGTATTGGTGATTAAAATACATTAAAGAGATAGTCTGCTTTCAACACAATTGGTTTATGCGAAGTATGATGAGATCCTGCGAGACTTAATAGCGGACACCTTTCTATCTCCACAAGAGCAAGCGAACAAGAAAATCCCTGTGGCTCAACTCCAAAGGTGGAATGACACATGCTATTATCTCCACGAAATTCATGAGTTGAACGCAAGGACATTAACCTATGAGGCCGTCGCTCTATTGTAGTAAGATCATTGTACTGACCATAACGTGAGCCTTCATTCAAGTTCCTTGTGACCCATCTTTGGCTAATGATGCATTGACTAAAATGCCATCATGATACTGTGTGAACTGAGTCATACTAGGGCATAGGTTAGAGATACGTTGGTTCCTTGACAATACTATAGAATGTGTGTGCTAGAGTAACTTATAAATGATAGGGTTGAGAAAAGTGCATTGGGATTGTTTACCTATTTCATGGCATCTTTTTTATCCTACATGCCTCCTCAGTGGTGTTATGCCCACAACAAAGCGCATGAAACAAATATATCTTATATCTCGTCAGAAATATGAGCAGTTGAATTTAATGTTTTCCCAATATTGGTATGGATTAGGTCAGTTATGTTTTAAAATGCGGTCGCGAAAAAGTGTGACATCATTTTTGGCATTATACTACTGCTTCAACTCATTTGGATACATAACCACTGCTATTAAGATGTATTGTTGTTCGCACAGACTGAGGGAAAAGACACCCATAATATCAATGCCAAACCAAACATATCAATAGTCAACTTCATTAATGTTGTTAAAGTAGCATTGCATCCTTTTGAAAGAGATATTAACGTACATTGGCTGGCATGGTCGCATTTCAGTTACATATTCCCTTGCAATCTTTGAAAAGTGTTGGCCATACCCACATTGAAGGACTTTAACACCAAACCTTTTGTCCTCCAGAGTGACCTCCGTAAGGAGAGTCATGGCATTCAACTAGGATGCATTGTGTTTCAACTTTTGGTGGAACGCATCACGCATGATGGAATTTGGGCCTTGTTTGTATTAGAAACGGTTCGTCCCAAAAATAGAATTTTGCAATCATGTGAAAGCCATTTCTTTTGCTGGGCATGAAGTCTTCAGGGAAATTATTTTGTGGTTAAGTAATTGACTATGTCAGCGTATCATGGTTCCTTGTCCTCAACTCTAAGTAGGGTTCATCAGGGAACGCATCTCGAATCTCAACTTATTCCTAGTTGTAGCTCTTTATTCTTCAGCCTTGATAGGTGATCAACCACCTGGTTCTCATACCTTTTCTATCTTTAAATTTCCACATCAAATCTTATAGTAGCAACACCCAACGAATCAACCTGGCTTCGCATCCTTCTTGCCCATCAAGAACTTAATAGTGGAGGTGTTCTGTATAGATTGTTGCTAACACACCAACCAACATAAGCTTGATGAGTAGTTTTTCAATGGCAAACACTACTGCTTACATTCTTTTTCGATAGTGGTGTAATGTTCCCGGGACTCGTTCAGTGTTTTCGACAAGTAGGAAATGGGGTGTATTAAGTTTCCCTTTTTCTAACCCAACGCTCCGACTGCCACATCACTTCTGTTGCACATTAGAATGAAAGGTTGCGTCTAATCCAGGGCTATTATATATCAGAGTTGTAGTTAACACATACCTCAAAGTTTCGAATGCGTTATGACAGTCTTCATTGAATATAAAGGGTCTATTTAACTCTAACAATGCGCTCAGTGGTCGTGTGATCTTTGAAAATCCTCTCACAAACCTTCGATAAAAGCCTTTGTGGTCACTCCACTAAACTCTTTAATTAAATTAATCAACATTCATTAACTACTGCTCGCTCCACTAAAGATCGACAACTGCACTTTTCGCACTGTAAATATATTTATGTGTCCATCGGATATAACCAATCAACAATGCATTGACCCTTCACAAATTGCTCATAAGTATAATTGGATCAAAATTACCATTTTACCTCTGTAGTTACATCTAACTCCTTAAGTACCACCGATCTCTCTAATGAATAATTAGTCATAGTCCCACTATAACTAGACCCCTCTCTAGCTAGTGAGAGAGGGAGGCGTCTTATTGTTCAAAACTCGGAATTAGCATTTAAGGAAGCAATTTATCTACTTATTCTAACAACGAGAAGGAGTGAATTTCTTCTAACGTAGCTGTGTTTCTAGCTCCCCACTCGAATGAATCCCCAAAATGGTAGGCACATTAAGTCAGTGAATCTGAGCACTATCACCCATACAGATCAAAAGACCGCCTTAATAGGCAGGAGTTCACAAGTCACTCAAGATTAAGGTCGGGTGACCTATGGTTATCCTCGTGAACTTCAAGTAATGGCATTATAAAGAGAGACTAGTCATTTAATGGTCTAGTCTTATAAAAAACTCTTTGTATAGGATATCCCCACTCACATGTCTCTACATGAATGATCAGGAGTAGATCATTTATAATACTTTACAGCAATTGTAACAATTACAAAGGGAGTCGTATCCATAGTGTCATTAGGATAAGGTACCCAACTTTATCCATTTGCTACAGACCTTTTAGGTTATCACATAAACATGATCCATTTGTATGTCACCACATACATGACATACATGTTTAAGCTACATTAAATAACCTAGAATCTTAGTTTATTAGATTTCGGTTAATGAAACTAAATGTCAAATAAAACAATAACTTATTTTATTAAATAAATTACCCGTTTGTAAAAATAAATTACAAACTTCGAAACTACGAGATTTAGGGCATCGGTCCTATCATCAACACATTCGTGGAACATGTGGTTTTTCTTCTAATAAAAATCTTCCAACAATATTATATGAAGACAACACAACTTGTATAGCCAGAATCAAAGGAGGATATATGAAAGGAGATAGAACAAAACATATTTCACCAAAACTTTTCTAAACTCATGATCTTAAAGAAAATTGCGACATCACCGTACAACAAATTTGTTCGAAGGATAACCTAACAAACTTATTTACAAAATCGTTACCAATCGTAACCTTTGAAGAATTGGTGCACAACATTGGAATGCGGCGACTCAAAGAGCTTAAATAATGTTTTCATGAGGGGGAGCAAGTATATTGTATTCTTTTAGGAGTATAAATTATATGAAATATATACTCTTTTTCTTTCACTAAGATTTTTTTCCATGAGATTTTTTCCTAGTAAGATTTTAACGAGACATATTTCATATACATATAGGCATCTAAGGGGGAGTATTATAAATATTATGAATTAAGTGTAATATAGATGCTTGTGCTGAGTGTCCAAAGGACATGTGTCATAATCCTATTACCCCATGTGTTGTCCATGTATCTCAAGATTACACAATATTAGTGTTCATGTAATCTACCTCCTACTTGCCAAATTACCTATAAATAATGAAATTTGGTGGATTTTGTAGAGGCATACATATTGGTGAGCAATTCAAAAAGATTGAAAAATTAATGGAGAATTTTGGAGAAATTTTCATAATTTCACTTTTATTATTTTATATTATTTATTATTTATTTATTTATTTTATATATTATTATTATATTCATTTNAAACAACCTTGCGTTCATCACGTTCATCCTAGTTTCACCATAGACATATGGGAATGCGGCCGATCACTGAAAGGTGTAAGCCAAAGGAAAGCGGAACCTTAGTTGCGTCCTCAACAAGATTGACGATCTTACGATGTCCTTTCCCTCAACCCATTCTTTTTCTGATTCATTTCACAAGATTTGCCACCACATTCATCAGATTCTTTTGCACAACTTCACAGCCAGTCCTCAACCTGTATATTAATAGTTTATTCATTTATTTTATCACCGCAATTTATTTCACCGCACTTTACTTTTATCATCGCAACTTACTTTTACCCCACTTTATTTATTATCATATTTTATTCTTTATCGCAATTTACTCTTTACTGCATTTTACTTTTCGCAAAACCAATTCATTATTCTTTATTTTAACCGGTCGCATATACCACATTAGTATCGCATTAATCACAACAATCCCTGTGTTCGACCTCAGATCACTCTGAGAAACTTGCGTTGGTATTATACTTGGTTCCAGCGTAAGAAAACTTGTGACACGCGCAGTACACGTACACATACTACGAAACATTTAAGCATCATCGCATACATTTAGAACGAAATATTGCAATATCATAAGTCATAGCGCATCATCATCATTCATTTTAAATCTTTACAAGTTTTTGGCGCTGTTGTCGGGGATAAGAACTTGAATCATTCATCAACGCATAAATTTCATCTATCAAGTTTTTAGCTCCATTGTCGGGGACATGAACTTGAATCATTCATCAACGTAGAAATTTCGTCTATCAATGTGACACAAACTACATTAATTCAACCCAATAAACTAAGATCTAAGGTTATATGATGTTGGTGAACAATATGTGGTAGACATACAAGTAGTTCATGTTGAAGTTATAACCTAAAAGGTCTTTAGTAAATGGATAAGGTTGGGTGCCTTATCTTGATAACATTGCGGATACAACCCACTTTGTAATTGTTACTATTTTGCATGGGATGCCTCCACTTGCATGTCCCCACATGAACAATTTCGGGATCATGTCGTTTGTATCAATATACAAAGTAGGTCACATCCATAGTGTTCTCAAGACGAGGTACCCAATCTCATCCATATACTTATAGACCTTCTTGGCTATATATTATAACTTGATCCTCCTTTATGTCTCTATATAAAATCACAGTATTCATACTATAGCCATGGATTCATTTATTGGATTTTATAACATAATGCAATTTCAATAACACTTTTAGTGATAAATAGAATATGTTTCTATGATTACAAACTGCGAGTTTTAGGACATTCCCAATAGATCAGGTATAGCCAAAGGTTGGCGTTGGGTAGTAAGTTCCTGGAAGCCATCATCATTACGCTCGTTCTTGAGATCTACCATGTACTTCTAGGCTTGGCCATTGTTCATAACGCATCTTCCAGTTGTTTTGGAGTTGGTTTTTCAAGGATGCAATTTCCCTCTATGTCTGGATTGTTGACTGCGTCGAGTACTTCATTGATTATGTTGGGAGAGAAGTTTACTAAGATGTCCTCTACCAGTGCCACATCTTTCTTTTCATCAAATTGACTTTCGTAGAAGGTGTGGACGAGGCGAGGCTAGATCCTTATAGGGCCTACACATAGCTGACACCAACCCATTGCGTCAATGGTGTCCATGATGTACTCCGGCAATGGGCTATGCTCGAGGAATAACCCTTTCTCAATTAATATATCACTGAATTGACGCTTCTTTCCTTTGACCTATCTTGGTGACGCAGTTGTCACCTTCTTTTCTCTTGCTGCCTCATATTTTCTTGCCTCACAGGCTAATGCCCTGGCTTTTTCATCCCACTCTTTTGAAGGGTTGTTTTCCTTTACCCTTGACGTGCAGGCCTATACTTTTTGAGCCTGCGTTCCAACTCACTTGAGTTGAAGCTACTTTCCCCGTTGCAACCACAGGATCGGTTGCAACTTCATTCTCATTTACTTCTTCATCTTCCTCCACAATAAATCTCCTTTTTCTTCTCATAATATTCCCCGATGGCCCATCATTCGCATCAGATCAGCGTTGATGGGATGCGTCAGGGTCGACTTCTCTTGTCCTTGCATCCATTTCTTCTTCTTCCATCTCTTACTCTAGCATTATCGCGTAGCGATTTGCCTCATCCATTGTTTTCTCTACTGTACTTGAGGTGCTACTCATGCTTTGTTGTCCAACTTCTTCTCTAGATGCATTAGTATGGATTGGACGCATATCTGATCTATCTCTTTCATCTGCCTTTGGTCTAGGTTGGCTAAGATTGGTCCAAAGACCTCTTGCTCATCTCTGCAAGCCAACTCTTGAGAGTTAGTTGGGTGTGGGGTTTGTTCCAACGTTAGGCTGTTAGAACTTGGTGGATCGCTAGTAGGCACAGGTGGTGTAATGGGTGGGGTAGAGGTAGGTGTATGCGGCGATCCTAAAGAAATAGAAATAGGTGAGGAAGACCGGGCAATTTGGATGGTTTCAGCCACTTCACTGGGAAAAATTATGGCTAAGTGTTTGATGATGGGGGGTGCTACTGGACGCACAACAGGCGATACAGCTGTTTGAATATGCTACAGACGCCTGGAGTTTTGGTAGGGTTTTGGCGGAGGTGGAGGTGTGTATTGTGGTTTTGACTAGAGTTTGTGCTATGGTGAGTTTGGGTTGGGGTGGTTTCAGGAAAGTAGAAGATTGACCGCTATGTTGTTTGGCTAAAACAGAGGGTTTCAAAAATAAAATATATAAAATAAATAAATAAATAATAAATAATATAAAATAATAAAAGTGAAATTATGAAAATTTCTCCAAAATTCTCCATTAATTTTTCAATCTTTTTGAATTGCTCACCAATATGTTATGCCTCTACAAAATCCACCAAATTTCATTATTTATAGGTAATTTGGCAAGTAGGAGGTAGATTACATGAACACTAATATTGTGTAATCTTGAGATACATGGACAACACATGGGGTAATAGGATTATGACACATGTCCTTTGGACACTCAGCACAAGCATCTATATTACACTTAATTCATAATATTATAATACTCCCCCTTAGATGCCTATATGTATATGAAATATGTCTCGTTAAAATCTTACTAGGAAAAAATCTCATGGAAAAAATCTTAGTGAAAGAAAAAGAGTATATATTTCATATAATTTTATACTCCTAAAAGAATACAATATACTTGCTCCCCCTCATGAAAACATTATTTAAGCTCTTTGAGTCGCCGCATTCCAATGTTGTGCACCAATTCTTCAAAGGTTACGATTGGTAACGATTTTGTAAATAAGTTTGTTAGGTTATCCTTCGAACAAATTTGTTGTACGGTGATGTCGCAATTTTCTTTAAGATCATGAGTTTAGAAAAGTTTTGGTGAAATATGTTTTGTTCTATCTCCTTTCATATATCCTCCTTTGATTCTGGCTATACAAGTTGTGTTGTCTTCATATAATATTGTTGGAAGATTTTTATTAGAAGAAAAACCACATGTTCCACGAATGTGTTGATGATAGGACCGATGCCCTAAATCTCGTAGTTTCGAAGTTTGTAATTTATTTTTACAAACGGGTAATTTATTTAATAAATAAAGTTATTGTTTTATTTGACATTTAGTTTCATTAACCGAAATCTAATAAACTAAGATTCTAGGTTATTTAATGTAGCTTAAACATGTATGTCATGTATGTGGTGACATACAAATGGATCATGTTTATGTGATAACCTAAAAGGTCTGTAGCAAATGGATAAAGTTGGGTACCTTATCCTAATGACACTATGGATACGACTCCCTTTGTAATTGTTACAATTGCTGTAAAGTATTATAAATGATCTACTCCTGATCATTCATGTAGAGACATGTGAGTGGGGATATC